>NW_013953090.1:154073-155545 GCF_001266775.1 Austrofundulus limnaeus | reverse complement strand
CATCTGGTGAAAATTTCATGTCATTAGCACCTCTAGTAATATATTTACTGAGAAAAATGGTGACGTGTTCAATACTTATTTTACCCGCTGTGTTTTATAGAAAAATAATCTCAAAGCTGGTTTTATATTAACATCCTTGTGTAAAAAAGAGCTGCATCGTTAAAGAACCCAGCAGACACTTGCAACATGAAGTGCCTCAGGCTAGAAAAATGCACAAAGTGCATGAAGTGTGTGCTGCATGAGAATGCTCCAGTCCCAATGAGAAGGTTGATGTCCTCCTCCTCCTGTGATGGACACAGCCTCCAACATGCACACAAAGTGCTCCTCCTCTGTTGCCTTGTGTCAATGAATAATGCACATATTAATCGTACAAAGTAAGGAGGCTTCACTAATTAATTCAGCATTTTCCTGCTCAAGGTTATCTAATTAAAGAGCCATTTTTGTGGTCACTAGTCATGGGTACTCTGAGCACTGCTGACTTTTTACCTCAACTTTTCCCTCATTTAGTAGAACTGTTTAACATATTTTAACCCTGTTTATTATGGGATCAATCTTGTGCCAGCAGGAACTGAATTTAAAGTGCCTGTGACATGCATATTCATGAAATACAACGCGTCAAAGAATGCATCTTTATGTTTAAGAAACTATAATACACATGATTTTACACATTGCGTCCCATAATTGGCATTTTTTCTTTTGAACTTTGCTCAACGTGAAACAGGAAGTGACATCAAAGGGGAACTCTTCAAGAAATGAAACTCTGGTTTTTGTTTATAAAAACAAAATATTTTGAACTTTGACTATTCCTCATCTCTCTATTATAGTAATTTAAATAATCTGAAGAAACGTCAGATTCTTCTCTACAGTCTGTGTTGTCGGCTTTTACACTGTTCACGTTCAGACATTCCCCTTTGACATCACTTCCTGTTACTTTACATGCAAATATCTCAACAACTGTTCATCTCAACTGCATGAAATCTTTTTTTTACAATATGATTTTAATGTTACTTTTCCAAAACTGCATTCATATTTATTACAAAAACTTGACGTCACAGGCACTTTAAAGTTTTGTATCTGAATTAATTTGCTTTGAAACTGTATTTTGGTTTATTAAAAATTCAGTTTGACTACTTTCACTTTCAGTTCCATAATTCAGATTTTTGTGTCACATCCTGGTCCTTGAGAAAGCCAGGCAGAGTAATCAAACACAGATCCACAGATTGATGTTTCACTTTGGTGAAGTTTCCCTTCTGTAATGATTGAAAGTTCATTCAGATCAAGCTGAATCGGGTCAGAATAATCAGAATGGGGTGTTTACATGACACATTTTTATCCCGAATGGCCGTTTAATCCGATTACTTATGTCCATGTAAACATAGCTATTATCTACATATAGATCAAATTAATCACTGCAATAAAATAACTTGGTGTGTTTTTGTCACTTTTACAGTGGATTGCATCAACTCTGTTAC
>NW_013953090.1:150525-152802 GCF_001266775.1 Austrofundulus limnaeus | reverse complement strand
CTAAATATTTAACTTAAATATTTAGCTAGCTACCTAAATATTTAACTTAAATATTTAGCTAGCTACCTGCTACCTAAATATTTAGGTTGCAACTTAAATATTTAGGTAGCTAACTAAATACTTAACTTGCTAGCTAAATATTTAAGTTAAATATTTACGTAGCTAGGTAAATATTTAACTAGCTAGCTAAATATTTATGTTGCAACCTAAATTTTTAGGTAACTAGCTAAATATTTAAGTTGCAACCTAAATATTTAGGTAGGTAGCTAAATATTTAAGTTAAATATTTACGTAGCTTGCGAAATATTTAACTTGCTAGCTAAATATTTAAGTTGCAGCCTAAATATTTAGATATCTTGCTGAATAGTTAAATATTTAGTTTATAAACTATGACATTTATAAATGAATGAATCATATGGTGAAAAACTGACTTTAAAAAATAAATCTGTTCTTTTTTTCTTATAAAAGTCTAAATAAACCAAAAATGGTGGTAATTTTTGACTGTAACTTTACAAACGGCAGCCCGTACTAATGTCTCTGATGTAGGACTGCAGCTGTTCAACAGTCCTCCATCTTGGTTGAATCTTTAGTTTATACGTCACTTGTTTTCAGGTAATCAGAGGTCTGTACTGCAGCCAGGCCAGTTCAGACCTGGGGTCTCATTGTAAAGGTGCAAACACACAAAAAAAGTTGTACTAAGTAGGATTGAGCGAAATTGTATCGTTTTTAATCATGAGAAAAACTGTCAACAGTTCCTATTTGCCACATTGCTCTTCGTGATGATATATTTCTGTCCTGTCACTGTGTGAGCTCGTGACATTTTGTTACTAAAGACATGTTGCTACTCAACATTGTGGAAAAGCATGGTTTCAGATTACAGTTTACTGTTTTAACCTGTTCAATAAAAAAGGTTACTTTGACTGATGATTTGTAAAAATCATTTTTAGAGAAACTGATTTAGAGTCAAAAACATGCAAGTGTTATTTATTAATCGTCATATTAATCATCATCGGCTAAATGCCACAATTAATCGTGATTTTTTTTGTTTGTTTGTTTTCCCAAATATTGTCCAACCCTAGCTCCCAGATCCACACACACTTTAGGATGTACAGTATCCAAACAAACGTTAGCTTAAATAATGTCTAAATATGCACAAACTTTTCAACTGCTGTGAGAATGTGTTTACTGCCACGCAAACCTTTAAAGATTACATCATCAGACTGAAACTCACTGAAACTCACTGAAACATGACTCCATCAGTTTTATGAGTTTAGGCCCATTTAAATACAATGTTTTATTTTGAGTTTGAGCATTTATAGTTTAAAGCCCAACAATGAATTCAACTACATTTTTTACATGGCATAACATATAACACACCTGAAGAAAATCTTCAAAACAGCCTCAGTCAATAAGCAGGACTGTTAACAAGGTGTAAACACTAACCATGTTTCCATCCAGTTACATCCAATTTGAATTTGAATTTTGAGCTAATTTTAATAATTTCGCAAAAACGAAAAAATTAAGAAATGCGAATCAGACGGAGTTTCCATCAACTGGCTTGAAGTGAATCAATGACGTCATACACATGTGTGTAGTAAACAGGAAGTAACCGTCACTAAACTCTCAGGGTCCACACATCTCAGGATAACAGAGAAGTTATCAGGAACGTGTTGCTGCTATCAGGAAAGTTGTAATTATTCTGTCATCAACTAGTTGTGGTGATGTTACTGCTGTCTGGAGACGTAGAGAAAGAAATGTGATTTTCTTCACGTTACAGGATTACTGAGAAGACGCAAACAGCAGGAGGAGCCGACCAGAAACTGGTACCGGTACCGGGGAACAGCTGATCAGCTACGTGACGTTAATGTTAGCTACGTCAGAATTTATTCAGCAAAACTGTTTCCATCTCTACTTTTGAGCATTAAGTGTTTTTAGAAAAACCCAAAAACCACCTCAAGTGAGCGTAAAAACTTTTGAGCGAATTGAGGATTTTTTTTTTTTCTAATTTTGCTGTTTCCATCTGACTTTTTTCACATTTTTAATGCGACACTTCTAAATGTGCATCAGAAAGCCTTGATGGAAACACGGTTAATGACATGTCACCATAAATGTGAGTCATCATACTGAAATGAGGATTAAGTCAAATTTAGTCAAAATGATCTAATTATATTTTCAGATTCTTGTCTTTAAAAGCTACATTTTGATACCTGGATCATCCTGATATCATAATTAAATCTATATATATGACTTAATTTGTCTTGCTGGTTACAATAATAC
>NW_013953090.1:145392-150280 GCF_001266775.1 Austrofundulus limnaeus | reverse complement strand
GTTTTTTTGTTGCGACTGCTCAAAAAAGTGCTTCAACATTTTGTTTTATGATTAAATTTCAGACAGTTCGTTCAATTGATACATTAATAAGGTTTTTATTCATTATATTTTGAAAAAAAGCCTTTTTTGTTAACATTTTAATCAAAACACTATATTTGCCTTTTTCTCCTGATACAACTTTTGAACTTAATCCTCGTTTCGATGTGACGGCTCACAAATAGCTGCGTAACGTTCTGTGTTAATCTGAAACAAGACATGACCAGAGAAGGAGGGAGTGGGTTTTCAGCCTGGCTCTTAATTTCATTTCCTCTGTAGCCTCATATTTTAGCTTAACTTGCCAAATATGAATGCTTTGTGTGTTGATAAACCATTTTGCATTAAGTATTTTCATTAGGAGCCTTAATATTGCCTAATTTTGTATTTATTCTGTTACAACAGCAGCTTAGGTTAGGATTCTGACTTTCAGTTTTATATTTTAAAAGCATTTTATTTTAAGGTGCCTGCTGTGTCTGTCCTCTCTCTGTATGATCGTGATTGATCACAAGGCCAGTGAAAAAAAATAAACTGGGGAACCAGCTTTCTCTCATTGAGTCAGCCCTTCTTATTTGCCTTAGTGTGATACATCACTAGTTTTCAGAGATCATACTGACCTGTTGGCACATGAAGAGGCCTGGTTTATTATGTGGTTTCGACTCTCTGGGTTAATGTGTTGAAACTTTGCACTGAACCAGCACCAGTTTTATAAAGGGGAACTAGTTGTTCATACCTAATGTCACTTCAAGTCTTCACCACGCTGGGGTTTCTTGCAGCCAGAGGCTTCAGACAGAGCCGACTGAAGCTTGGTTTATACTTCGAGTCACATGACTTGTTTCTCCTGCTGAGTGACAACAAACTGCATAACTTCCATCTGCTCTCCCGCTTCTAGAGATGTGACGTTCGCAAACGATCCGAATCTTTTGAACCGCTCTTTACAACAAACGATAGGAGCCGAATCGCGGCCAGTAACGAGCCATTTCTTTCTTTTATTCCTCATATAATCTTTATTTTTTCAAACTTAAATCACTCCTGCTTTACCTTTTCACAGAAAACAGGCAGAGTTGTGGAGTACAGAAGCTCACAGTGAAAGGGGGAGGGGGGTTTCCGCTTGACAAACACATGGTTCCACCCACGTGATGGGATTACGTCATTACGTACAGCTACATGATGACGTAATACATTCAAAATCGAACAGCTCTAATGAAGCAAATGGCTCCCCAAGATCTGGATCCCTTCGAAGAGCCATTTATCCCATCTCTACCTGCTGCTATCCCCCGGTGACAGCTGTCGTGTACAGTGCCCCGGTCAGAACTCTGCGACACGGACCTTGCTGCTCGGAGCGCGTGATTGGTTAGAACTTGGTGGGTGTGTTTGTTTACGAGGAGCAATGCAGCGCTGAGCAGCTGGACCAGAGCAGATCCTCCTTCTGCAGCTTATTTTGTTTAAAAAGATTTATTTATTTTGTCTAAAGCCAGTTGTTAAAAGAGCTAGAAGAGCAGCTGGTTTGATTCTATTGAACGTGAGTGTGCAGCTTATGTTTACGTCTTTCTTTCATCACCACAGCTTAACAAAAAAAAAGGTTTTTCTTCCGCGGACGCTTCACCCAACACTGATTGTTGAGTGAAAAAACAAAAAAACACAATATCCAGCCATCATTATTGTTGTTTATATACTTATATGAGCTGTGGGAAGAATTATAATTTATGTCCCACGGCGTCTTCAGTCTGTTTACACTCTGTCAGGAAAAAGATGTCTGAAATGACGCAATCACAGACCCACTGTCTCATGTCGTATTGAAGTATAACCCAGGCTTAAGAGGTCTGGTATTTCACAGTCATCCATGAACCAGACATATAGGTCATCCTCATCCATATAAGCTTCAAAGGTCTACCAAGGCCCCCAGTGCCTCTCTGTAAACAGTGTTTATGCTTCTAAACACATACATAAAATTAGAAAAGTCTCAGCTTCAGAAGTCAGGTCTGCTGCCCTGGTCCACTGCATTCATTTACAATAATAGTGTATAATTCATGCACAGTATTGGATAAATGGTGATGAGCTTCACTTTACTCCCACTAATCATTAAACCTTTATGTTACTCAGTGGGTGTGTGTCAAACACAGCTTCACACACACCGTCACTTCATGGTGAATGACTTAGCGCCTTATCAAACCCACATGGACTTGCTTTACATTTCACCCATTCACACACTGATGGTGGTGTTGAGGATTGTAGCAGTACTTGTTAGGAGCTGGGACAAAAGGTCAGAATAAGGGTCGTATAAACATCTGGTAAGAACATGCTGTAAAAGGTGAGGTCATCAAACAGTCTACAAATAGATTTAATAAGTGTGTATTGGGTGGTCTTAAATTTCCAGCCCAATTCTTGGAAGTGACCACCCTTCCTGGTTACGTAGAATTTGTGTTATGAAAACAGTTTGGGTATAAAAGGGTCTGGTTTCTAAATACGTCAGTTCAGTTGGGATGTTTCTGTCGGTTGTATCGATCTGCTGAACTCAATAAAACTCCCTCTTCGGCTGGCCAAAAGTGACGTCTCCTCATCTTTATTTCATCTTGATAACAGAGAACAATCTGCCTCTCAGTGGTAAGCTACACTGTAGCCACAGCTGCCCTGCGGCACACTGACAGAGGCAGTGGCTCCACTGGACCCTTTGAGCACCATCAGTAGGTAAGGCAGGTGAAGTGTCTTGCTCAAGGACACAACGACTGAGACAGCTGGAATGGGACGACCCCCCAACCACTCCACTACAGCCGCTCCACGCACGTTTTACACCCACTGCCTTATCAGGGTTCATGCAGGTTTCCATAAGATAAATTTAAGACCCTTTAAGACCCTTTAAGACCATCCAGAAGGACATTTAAGACCAAAACGACGCATTAATAAAAACATTCAAATGGTCCCATAAATTTTCACATAAAAACCTTTTATTGCATCAATTTAATTATTAAAGAATATTTATTTTTAATACAAGAACACAAAATTATTTTAATGAAACGTTCATATCTATGAGACCTTCATAACGACTGCTGTGTAGCGCTTCCAACAGAGTGTAAAAATCACTGATATCAGCCAWGTCTCATTGAAAACACACTTTCCATGTTTAAACCACAAGCAGTGGACATGACTGAACGTCTTTGTTTTTTGAGCGGGTGAACAAGCTGCCGTATACGGGGGCTCGTAGCGGCAAAGAGGTAGAAAACATGGAATTAAACTGTGCCGTATTTTGCCTGCAGTTATCACAGGACTTGTAGTTTAACACGTACAAAGACCAAACTCATCACTTCATGAAGCCAGATCGAGTCAAGCTCTGATTACAGCACTTTACTCTGTTCAAATAAGCAGCCAATGCTTCTCGGGAATGATCGAAAGGAAAAAAATTAAGACTTGACAAAATTAAATTTAAGACCTTTGATGAAAATCTGTGCATTTTTAAGACTTTAGGACTAAAATTTAGATTTTCAAATTTTAGACTTTTTTTAGACTTTTTAAGACCCTGCACAAACCCTGCTTATTTAGGAGCATCTCTGACCTCACATTCTATTACATTTCTCATTTTCCTGCATTTGGATTTTATCTTAGACTGTGCAGTGGAGAATATATGCAGGACACTAGGGATGCATGATTTATCGGTGTTGATATCGGTATCGGCCGATATTGGTCATTTTTTAGAATATCGGTATCGGTCCGATATGTGAAACGGGGCTGATATTAACGTCCGATATTGATTTCCCATTTTTTATCTTTGTGTTTCTGTTTTGGGAGGTGAGACTGTTGGTTGAGTGGCATCTGTTTGATCATGATAGTGATATTTACGCTGCGCAGCCAGGAATAACTGAAGTAGGGAGTCATGTTAGAGGTCTGGTCATTTATTTACAGTATCAAAAAAAGACCCAAGTGTGTTTGTGTGTATATATATAATATAATTTGTGTGATATCGGTAAATATTGGTTATCGGCCATAACACCAATAATTATATTGGATATCGATATCGGCTGAAATTTTCATATCGGTGCATCCCTACAGGACACCTTTGCATGTATTTATAAACACACATATACAYGGCCATACACATGGACGCTGCGGTGCTTGAAAGTACAACATCTGCAGGACACTAGGAYAAAACATTCATTGACGAGCAGAGCACAGTCCTATGAAGAGCTAAGATCCTGTGCAGATGCTGCGTCTAGATGAGGACCTGAGGCACGGTCTCAAATCAACCCTATATTTACTTCTCATCATGCTAAAAAGTCTGTAGTACAGAGTTGATGAGCTGGTGACGACACGAGGCAGGCTTGATGTGCACTAAATGGCTTGGTCCCCGATGACAACTGCTTGCAGTTCTAGTTTCTTGATGTTCTTCTAAACTTGACATTTCATTGACTGGTTGCCTTAGTGCCAGCCGCCTGTTTGTTCCTGTGAGACTGAGCTGCTAATGATGAGGCTGCCTTCTTTCAGCTTTTAAATCCTTCCTTTAGCTGTCATCGAGGCCCTGGCCCAGGAAAATGTTTTTTCTTGTTTCCCTAAAACCCTGCATCTTTTCCTTTTGTCCCCCAAGTATTTCCTTCCTCCCTGCTTCTCTCCTCATGTCTGCAGGTGAATAAAACCTCTCCAGATACTTCATTAGCTCCATAAGRCCCCTTCCAGCAGCTTCTAAAGCTACATCCTGCGTTAAAGGGTTTCTCTCATTTGTGGTTTGAAACAAACGTGTGAATAAGGACTGGTTACATCTGGATGGAGACTCAATAAAACAATTTTTAAAATCATGTGTGTGTGTGTGTGTGTGTGTGTGTGTGTGTGTGTGTGTGTGTGTGTGTGTGTGTGTGTGTGTGTGTGT
>NW_013953090.1:143040-144337 GCF_001266775.1 Austrofundulus limnaeus | reverse complement strand
TGTAAAAATGTAATGAGTAAAAGTAAAAAGTACACTGAAATATAATTACTCAAGTAAAGTACAGAAAACCAAAATTTCTACTTAAGTACAGTAACAAAAAAATTTTACTTAGTTACTTTACAACTCTGTTTTTTAGTTATACTTTGTGTCTCATTTTCTATTTCTCTTTGTGTTTTAAAGTTTTCAGTGACTAACTTTAGTAATAAACTCATGATTTCTTCAAAGACAACATGTCGGCATCAGAAGAAGAGGTGTTTGTTTTATTATCCTCTGTCTTTAAATCAAATCAAGGCTGTGTTTTAAAAGGAGGTAATAACTACAGACTTTAGACTCTTTCTGACAGTGTGAGTCTGTTCTGATAAACGTTCAAACATTACGTTTTCAATTCATGATTTCATTTTAAACTTTTCAGACCAGAGTCCAAATTGTGACGTTATTAAAACGGACAAATAAATCAAACAGATGAAAGATGTGTGGTTGGGAGACCTTAGCAGCTAGCTGCAGTCCCACTTGATCTGCCTCGGCCTCCAGTTTCCGACTGTAAGGATGGTTGAAGATCAGCTGGACAAAAGAAAGAGACATTTGAGTRTTTAAAACTTCAGCCTTCCTGCACATTTAAGTTTTAAACTCTTTTACTGAGGGTGTGTTTTATGTCTTTTACAGCCTGTAACTCCAGATAATCAGATGAAGAGTTAGGAGTCACCTCTGTSAGCTTGTCCTTGGCCCAGCCTCCCAGCACTGCCAGGCTGTCTGCAGGACACAGGACCCAGATGGCGGTCACCACCAGAAGAGACAGGAGGTCCACCACATGGGACAGGCTGGCCTGCTCTGCCTGCAGGGTTGAGACGAGGAAAGATGGGAGGAGGACGGAAAGAAAAGTCAGACATAAATTAAAAAGAACAGGGAAGACGTAGAAAAACAAAGCTTCAAAGTTTTTGAGGAGTGAGGTCACTGGAGCACATCAACTGTTCTCATTAACAGTTTCTGTTTTTTACCKTGATTTTTTATCTTTAAATATTGTTTATTTCTAATAGTTTCAGTCATTTGATGCTTCACAGAAGGTCAACATGATTAACTAGAGCAGGGGTCTGCAACCTGCGGCTCTGGGGCCACATGTGGCTCTTTGGTCCCTCTGCAGTGGCTCTTTGAAAATGTGACCAAACATAACAATAATTTTTGTTTGTTTTTATACTCACAACAGAAATCAATTTGTATGTAGTGTAATCAATACTACTAATAAAAAAGTAAAACATGTTAGCCTGTTGTTTACTTAAATAATCTTCTTTCTCTCTAATCC
>NW_013953090.1:140837-142764 GCF_001266775.1 Austrofundulus limnaeus | reverse complement strand
ATTTTTTTGTTTTATAATGTCACCTCCACTGACCGTAAAGGTTCCCGAAAAGACCTCGAAAAAGGCCCATGGACCACCAGTTGATAATCCCAGAGTTAGCTTGTTTTGTGACTCCCGACACATTTTCATGCAAATTGTTGTTTGAGTTGGTGTTTTAAACCTTGTTTTTAGTTTTTTTTGAGTGTTTTCAGTTGTTTTGATTTATGTTATAATTTACTTTTCTTTTGAACATACTGAGTGTATAAAAAAGGGGCAGATATTATAAGATTTATTCTTCTTCTGCTGCCTTTCATTTTATTTGATTTTATTGTGACTGCATGTTTTTCTGTACTTTGATTATTTGTGTTACAAATGAAATGAATAAAGTGAAACATTTTATTCGTGAGACAAGGAGCACAAACGACTCTTTTGATGGTAAAGGTTGCAGAGGCCTGAACCAGAGCGTTCCCAGTCAAAACGCAGTGTGGATGCTGAAGGATTTGAAAACAGCAATTTAGCTGAATTAGCTAAAAACATAAAAAGAGATGCAATTAACAGAAAGCAGTTAAAATAATACTACAAAGCTTAAATTAAAGCCCGGTCACACGATGATATTTTAGACAACTAATGTTGTCCAACGTGCTGGCACACCCTGAAGAAAAGGAGTTAGCTGCTTTTTAGGACGTGATCATAGCGTGTTGCTACAGACTTRAACAGATATTAAACTATGAGTGAATTATCTCTATCCTAAACAYAACATGTACAARCTTATTATAACATGTTTGGGTTTGTGCAGCATGTGTGTGCGACATCAGTGGAAGTTCTGCAGAACCTCTGTGGAGCATGTCAGAAGCAGACACACAGCATGAAAAACTACAGCTCTGCTGGGTTCAGACATAGGAACAACTCACCTGTAACATACTAATGTGAACTGATGCATAAATTATCTGTAGCACAGTTTAACTTCCCTCACTTACCAGTGGCATAAGCTGAGAATTGTGAGCATGTCCAAAATTATTGTCCAAAGAACAGAAGAAAAGGTCAAAATGAAAGTTAAAAACCCAGAATACAGCTAAAATCAACAGAAGCCAAAGAAAGCTGAAATCAGCACAAAGAAGTAATACAAACACAGAACCAAAATAAAAGGTCAGAACAGAATTATGAACATGTTTAAAGGCTTTAAGCAGTTTGAAGACAGATTTATTGATAAGGAGAAAAAAATGGACAAAGAAGTTGATGAAGAACCAAAAGTACAGAAGAAATAAATCATCTCAGTGTGAATATTTGATAAGCATTCACACAATAAATTCAAATTCATACATATAGTACTTTATTGATCCCAAAGGGAAGTTAGAGTTTGGAACAACCCAGTGAAGACAGACGGTAAATACACCACATGGATTTAACCTCTATGTTCTGCAAAGTGTTGAGCATCTTTCTTTTCTATACTTTACAATCCATTTACAGCTCTTTTTATTCTCACACACTACCAAGTGATGACAGTGTGGGGTTCGATGCCTTGCCCAAAGACACTTCAGCGGAGGATCAAACCCCTGGTTCTGAAGCAGTGGCCCAAAGTCACAACTTCTCTATGATTTAGTCACTGTCAAAATAAAAGCACGGTTGTGTGCAGGAACACTAACAGTTAGCTTYATTTGTTGCTGAGGTGGAAGAAACATAAAGTCACACAGTTTAAAACAGAACATGAAGTGCAGATAATGGAGTCCACATCTTGGRCCAAGTCCTACAATAAATAATATTCAGTCTGACTAGGATTAAACACAAGCTGACGACAGACTTGTACTTACAGAGTGTTGCAGTATAGCGTGGGCCATTTCATGTCCAAGGACAATCATGAGCTGGTCAACATCTGCCACAGATTTCAACATCCCTGTAAACATGAACACTTCCCCGTTCTACACAAATAAAACAGTAAATATCTGAGTCA
>NW_013953090.1:137772-138823 GCF_001266775.1 Austrofundulus limnaeus | reverse complement strand
TATGGTGCTTGCAGGTACTGGGCTGAAGAAAAAAATCCTTTGATCTGTTGTTGTTTTACTCACTGGCAGGACAAAGGCATTGACCTCAGGACTCTCCACCACATGGACACTCCAGGGGACCTGCGACACTTCCAGGATGTCCTTGTTTCTTTGTACCAAGAGCTGCACCGCCTGCTCCACCATCTGGTGAAGAGGGTGAGTGACGGGGAGAAGAAGCTCTGCAAACTCCTCCATGTACTAAAGAACAGAGGAGGTGACAGAGGTTACACAAATACTAGAAATCTGTAAAAATCTATAACCAACTTGAAGAAAAACATAGATTTAACGTTTATCAATGTTCCTCACAGCCTCTGAGGTCAGATCTGCCAGCTCCAAGTACGTCTCTCTGCTGAACACCAGCAGCCGGACCCGTCCCGTCAGTGGGCTCTCATCCAGGTGGGTTAGGAGGAGAAGGGCTACGATCAGTGAGGCAACGCTCCCCCCTGCTGCCAGGTGCCAGCGGTGCCCCTGGACCCATCTGCGCAGTAGCAGTCTGCGGTCGTGTGGTAAAGCTGCCCACCATTTCCTTATACTCCTGCACAGAGAGAGGACACCAGTCTGTCTTCAGGTGTAGCTCCATGCAGTACAACTGCTACACTGCACAGTAACAGTAAAAACAATGACCTGAAGGGCTGAAAAACAAGCTTCCTCTTCAAGAGAAACACAGAAAACATTACATCAATGTGCTGTCAAGAAAAACTTCTAAAATATTCTATGAACACCTTATGTGAATACTAAAATATTGAACTTATGCTTTTTATTAAACACGACAACTGCAGCCTAATGTTTGTAAAATTATGATGCACCGTGATGACATACAGTTTAAAAAAAACACCAGAGGTGGGCAGCGCTAATCCAAAAATTAGCTCCCCAATTTCTAAAGCGCTTATGAAAATATTTAGGTCCACAACTTCAAAAACACTTATGTCATAGAAAAACTAGTGGAAGCTAATTGTAAAGCGCAAGTTCAATTTGACACTTACTAGCTGGCAACAATTCATAATAATAATAA
>NW_013953090.1:125827-127227 GCF_001266775.1 Austrofundulus limnaeus | reverse complement strand
TTAATACAACAGTCATTTCTGCAGTTTTTGGGGAGGTCACCTCCTAATAAATGTCCTTACAGAAAACCTAACTGCTCATTTTAAATCAGTACTTTAACTTTTAATACTTAGGTGCAAAAAAACTTTTTTTTACTCAAGTAATATTCCTAAAGAAGACTTTAACTTTTACCAAAGTATTTTTTAGTAAGATACTTGCACTTTTTACTCCAGTATCACCTTGTGGTACTTTATACACACCGGTCATGGTTGTATGTCACTTCAGGATGTTGTAGGTAAAAACAGGTAGGTTGTAGCTGTTGAAATATTTGTCTTACGAATGTTAAATTTATAAAATATTCATCATTGATAAATGAAAAATATTAAATTGTGTTTCTTACAGTGATTGTAGTTTTCTGACTGAGCTTTGTGACTCTGTAATTAGACTGATGTGTGTAAAGCCTGAGTCTAAAGAACCAATAGATGTTGTTGTGATACAACACTGTGTGTGTTCATGTTTAACAGTAAGAAGCAGGAGAACAGTTTCCTACCTGCCCAGCAGGACAGCCAGCAGTTTCTGCAGGGGCTTCAGGACCATCCACACGAGGGGGGCAGGCAGAGCCCGTTTAGGAGCAGTGGTGTGCAAGTGGCGCCCCCTATGGGCCAGGACTGGACCTGCCCGTGTCTTACTGCAGAGCATCAAACATATGTTTGAGTTGACTCTCCGTGGACTGCAGAGTCTTTGAACCGGACAACAGACCTGTTTACAGAGTCTCAGGTTTCCGGTCAGGTGAGTGTGCAGGTAGGAGCGCGCGGCTCTTAAAGCGTTACTACACAGTAAAGACATGTTTATAACATGTAGCTGAGCTGAAGAAACACGACACGGAGACAGAAAATGTTCGCTTCAAACAAACAAATATGATACATTAACTTCAGCCCGTTCTGGGTCGGTCCAACTTCATTCTGAAGGGTACTTCCGGGTTTTTAACCGTCAAAGTCACGACCCGTAACCTTGGTTACCGCTGTGTGTGTGGTGCCGGTGCAGAGTGGGTCCAAACGGACGGCTTCACGCTCAGAACACCGGGTTCTGTTCGCAGACCGACATTCACCGGCGGTACTGACGCTGACGGTCCACAATGTTCGAGAATGGTTTGTCTGCGGAGTCAGAGTGGGCGTGTCACAAGAGTGGGCGTGTCTAAAGCATAAACACTGTGGGCTACGAGTATTRTAAATGACGAGGCTGTGCCTCCGCCATGTTGGAGGGGGCACTGCTGCTCTGTGAACCTCTACAGATGAACGGACTTTGTTTTATAAAGCACATTTAAACAGAGATTTACGTTAATACAGCACCATCATTTATTCAAACACACACACACACACACACACACACACACACACAATCTGAGAAAAACAGGTACCAAAAC
>NW_013953090.1:123592-124507 GCF_001266775.1 Austrofundulus limnaeus | reverse complement strand
CATCTAATACTGTGTGCAGTCTAAAGTAAATGCCATAGTAATGAAAAGTGAGCAGGAACCATAAACCAGTATTTTTGTTGACAAGTTTACTCTCCCAAAACAATGTTAAAATGGTGAAAATCGTGCAGACTATGGCTTAAATACAATCTATAGTAAGTGTTAAGACCTACATGTGAAAGGTAATTCTGTCTTATTTTGTTTGGACATCTGAAGTGTTAGAATATTTCCAAGGCGCACAACTATGAGGCATTTTGTTTTCTCCTCTCTGCCACCTCCAATATGGCGGCGACATGGTTTTGCTGTTCAGCTTCCAATAGGACATCTATGGATGTCTATGTCTACAAGGCCTACATGAYGGTATCCTTAGACCCTGCTAGACCTCTATACAGCCTGACCCTGACCCCAACACTAAGGTTAACCAGGAGAAATGTGACCCAAGTAGKGGTCTCCAGAAAAACTGGTGCCGTATGGTAACGCCTCCTTTGTTCTTGTCCAATCAGGTGTGTTGCTTTAGAATCGCCTTTCGTTGTGACACGCCCACTCGTCTGCAGAGACCCCATGCTTGATTCAAGTAGCACCTGACGTTGCTGCCTCCTAATTCAGTCCCCGCAGAAACACGGAGCGGTTCAACGTTCCGCCCTGTAAAGAAGGTTCAGCCAGGTCAAAATAATATAAGATCAATTATAACTACATTAAAAAACAAGATCTGACCAAAGGATTATAAATGTAAAGAAAAAGATCTGACCAAACTATTATAAATTTAAAGAAAAATAAAAACAAGATCTGACCAAAGTATAAAAAATATACTGATTAATTTTAGTGCTGCATGTGCATAGATTAAAAATTTTAATCACAATTAAAATGTACAATAACTTTACTCTGTCTGAATCTGTAGGTTTGTATATTACAATGTAC
>NW_013953090.1:121545-123133 GCF_001266775.1 Austrofundulus limnaeus | reverse complement strand
CCAATATGCAATAAAATTCTATATTAAGTTTAAGATTAATCATGATTAATTCACAGCTACCTTGGAATTAATAGATAGAAAATTTTAATCATTTGACAGCCCTATAAAATACATAAACTTTAACATAAACAAAATACTTTTAATTTGTGTAAAAAAACAAAAGAACAGATATTTTCATACACACAGCATCTCTCTCAAACACGTCATTAACTTTCATTGTGAAAACTCAGAACTGGAATAAAGTAACAACTGTTTTATACAGATTTTAACTCTCAAACAGGTTTTTGTAGGTTTTGGATCCAACATTTTTTTCTGAAGAAAGCTGTCAGATCCTGTAGGTATGGAGCAGTGGTCCTACGTTCTGGTCCTGGAGGAACAGGACCTGCTGAAGAACAGGGAAAAGACTAAACCTGCAGGATCATATCCCTCCAGGACCAGGATTCAGGACGTTCTCATTTGTTTGTGTCACAAACACAAAATAAATGTTCAGATTTAGTTAAAAAGAAGTCTGCTGAAAAACGAGTCCAACTACCAGACATCAAGTCATTTAACAGTAGAAGTGAATAATACTGATATAAAATGTATTTATAGCACTGCTATAACCTCTGTTGGTTAGGCAGACAGTTCTTCACAGTAAGTAGTCATGGCCCGTGGTCAACACAGAACCTAAGTGCAGCACTGTGCTGCTGTCCCTCTCAGAGTCCCCGCCTCCTTCCTGAGGTCCACCCTGACCTGGTTCATCTGAATGTCCTGGCTCAGGTTTCTCTTCTTCTGTGTCTGAGAACTGCTGCTTGGAAATAAAGTCTGAGAGGAACAGAGTCTGGACGTGAGTGAGGAACTGCTCTCCCTCCCCAGCTGGAAGAGGCTCCAGGTGAGCGGCCAGAGAAAGCAGCATCTGCACAGAGGAGATCAGCTGGAGCACATAAAGCTGTCAGACGTGTTTAAACTGAAACACAGTGAGGGGTGAACGTTTGGGCAGCCTTGTTAACTGTCCTGATTTACCTTTATAAATTATTGATCGTTTGGACCAAAAATATCAGTTAAATATATCATATAGGGGACAAACACAGTGATATTTGAGAAGTGAAATGAAGTTTATGATTTACAGAAAGTGGGCAATAATTGGTTAAATTAATTAGGCAGGTGCTGGAATAACCAGAAGTGAAGGATGTTGAGAAGAGTCAGTCAACCCACAGACCAACACCAAAGAAACATCATCTTGCTGCTGATGGAGTCACTAGCTGCGTTTCCATTGCAAATGTGCGCAAAACGTTTTCGATATTCTGTTAATGTCAAAAAACACAGTTTTGCAACTGCGGTGTTTCCATTAAAGRAGATCAATTATGGGTCCTATAAATGTTTATGGTATGTCTGTGGGCTATCCAGACTATGTTCATTCAATTTAATGCACAAAATAATTCTCAGATAATAAAATTTCCCATTTTCTAGTTCTGCCTGCTCTGACTTCTGTTCAGAAGAGCTGTTTATGTTAATGAGCTCTGTTGGTAACGCCCTCCAAAAATCTGTTGACATTAAGCCAGTGTTTACGTTAGCATGGCTAATAATAGTAGAAGCTCCGTTGTACAAC
>NW_013953090.1:115541-119582 GCF_001266775.1 Austrofundulus limnaeus | reverse complement strand
CCCAATTATGGGTCATGAAGCACCTTGGATAATCTCCAGAAATCAATTTAAAGGGCAATAAAATAATTGCTGATGTAATATGTTTCCTATAAATATTACAAGAACACAAAATAAACATAAATAAGTATTTATATTTGTGTACAAACTGTTTAGATTGTCAAAAAGCCTGTGTTTTAGGGATATTAACAAAGTTCGTGTCCTCAGACCAGTAATATTTGGGGTCACAAGTTTTTGCCATGAATATTTTGTGGGTCAGAAGATAAAAAGTTTGGGAACCACTGGGTTAGAGAATATTATTTCTGTGAAAGGAGGAGCTACTAAATACTGAGTTAAGGTTTTTTTAAGGTGCCCAAATTTATGCACCTGCCTAATTTAGTTTAACCAATTATTGCACACTTTCTGTAAATCATATAAACTTCATTTCACTTCTCAAATATCACTGTGTTTGTCCTCTATATGATATATTTAACTGATATTTTAAATCCAAACAATCAATGATTTATAAAGGTAAATCAGGAAAATTAACAAGGCTGACCAAACCTTCACACCTCACTGTAACTGACCTTCTCCAAACAGGTGAGGCTGGACTCTGTCCGAAACAATCTGTCCATCTGCACACTCCTGTCCAACAACAACAACAACAACAACAACAAAGTGTTCACAAACAGAAACAGGCACGGCTGCAGAGTTCATCTGGATGAACCGGATGTCTTACCCGAGTGTCTGAGCATATTTGTGAACGATCCACTGAGCCCTCCTCAGGGTTTGGTTCCAGTYGGGGATGTCTGGTGAGGTCAGGAAGTTGAATCTGTAAGGCAGTTCTGTGGAGGAACACAAACAGCCGAAGTGTAACGGCTAACACAAAGCGCTGAGCTACAGTGCCAGTAGGTTTTAGTTAGTGTGTGACGTACTGCTGGGACTCGAGGCCTCCTGGCCGTCCATCACCAGTAAGCAGGTAAGTTGTGAGCAGGGGGATGTGTTGGCTGGGTTATATGGACTCACTATCATCCCAACGAAGGGGGCTCCACCACGGGAGAAGTACCCCTGAGGAGTCGGGACACAGACTGTCAGACATGCAGCGAGTCCTGACCCACGTCTTTTTATTTTTTAATTCATTCACTCATTTCATTTAAAACAAAAAAGTTTACGTTACAGAAAATACAAAACTTATTTCACAAAATAAAACGAAAGGCAGCAGAACGAAGAAAAAAATCTTATATCTGCCCCTTTTTACAAAGAAAAAATATTAATAATCTTCTGGTTAGAAAAATACAACAAACAGAAACAACAACAAATAAAACTTACATAAATACACATTGTTGTGTGAATGCCTGTGTGGCACATTCACAACTTTCAGATCATTTTTTCTTCCGTACGTTTTTTGGCACCTTTCTCATTCCACAATTTTTGTGCTACTTCAACCACTCATGTATCAAAACGTTCAGCTCTTTTGTGCAATGCCAGCTATGACTTTTGGCATTTCAGATATTTATACTTTTTTAGCTATTTCAACTTTTTAGCCACTTTTTTCCCACTGACTTTGAATGGGGCTATTTTCAACAACCTTAAAATCCTTCAAATAAATTCTAAATCTTTAAAAAACCTTACACAATTTGTTCTGGTTATGCTCTATTTTACTCTCTTGTGCAACTTTTAGCGACTTTTTGCTAACTTTAGCTGTTTTCTGCTATTTCAACTATAGTTCTGCTTCTTTTTGTTATTCTTCTGCTTTTTTCTAATTTATTTGTGCTTTTTTCTGCTAATTTGTACTATATGTGCTTCCTACAGTTGCATTCTGCTACATTTAGCTATTTTCTACAAATTTAGATAAATTTTAGCTGTTACTAGCCAAAGTTAGCTTTCTAAGCCAATAACACATATTTTGGGGCTATTTCAACTTTATTCTAGTAAATTTGGCAAACTTGTGCTCCTTATGCATCCTAATGCTAATTAAAACTTTTCCAGCTAGTTTTTAGCTGTTTTACTGAAAACTTCGGCTGTTTTTCCTATTTTACTTCAAATGATCACTTTTTAGTAGTTTTATGGTGGGGGGGGTCTGCTAATTTTAAATTTTTTTACAACTATTTCACCACCTGGATGCTACTTTCAACTTGAGTCTGCTACCTTTAGCTTATTTTTATGCTAAATTTAGCTTTTTACTGCTATATTAGCTAAAATTCTACGTCTTTCTGCTATTCTTGTGCTTTTTTCTGCTTTGTTATACGCTTTTCTGCTAATTTGTGCTATTTATGCTTCTTATAGTTGCTTTCTTCCATATTCAGCTATTTGCTACAAATTTAGATAAATTTTAGCTGTTATTAGCCAAAGTTAGCTGTCTAAGCGAATTACACATTGGTGTGGAGCTATTTCAACTTAATTCTGGTAAATTCAGCAAACTTGTGCTCCTTTTGCATCCTGATGCTAATTAAAACATTTTCAGCTAGTTTTTAGCTGTTTTACTGAAAACTTCGGCTGTATCACTTATTTTACTTCAAATGATCACTTTTTAGTAGTTTTATGCTTTTTTTACTGCTAATTTTGAATTTTTTACAACTATTTCACAATCTGGGTGCTACTTTCAACTTGAGTCTGCTAGCTTTAGCTTATTTTTATGCTAATTTTATCTTTTTGCTGCTACATTAGCTAAAATTGTACTTCTTAATGGTTTTTCGTAGGTAATTCCTATTTTTTGTAATTCTTTCTGCTAATTTGAGCTGTTTATGCCTCCTAGAGTTGCTTTCTGCATCATTCAGCTATTTGCTGCAATTATTAGCTAAAGTTAGTTCAAATTACTTGATTTTGGCCAATTTTTGACATATTGAGCTAAAAGTGAATATATAGTTAGCTGAGACTGAGCTCTACATAAATAGCAGMCAAAATAAAAATCCAAAATGGCCACCAAAGTTAGTTTTAAAGGCCTTTTACTCAGCCAACGTTTGAGATGTTGGCATGAAAACTGATGTACTGGTAGCTGAGAGCATGCTCTGTAACACATTGAAGCCTCAAGAAAATTCAGCAGTTGTAGCCACAGTTATTTCGGCTGCTTTTTTCCCATTGGAAATGAATGGAGCTTTTTTCAACATCCTTATATTTGCTCATAATGTTTCTAAACCTTTACAGAACCTTACACATTATATTCTGGTTTTGCTCCTTTTAAATTCTTTGTGACAATTTTAGCTACTTTCTTGCTAGTTTTTGCATTTTCCAGACATTTCAGCTAAAATCCTTCTACTATTCTCCTGCCGTTTTTTTTACTTTTTGTTCTTCTTTCTGCTAATTTAAGTTGTTTATGCTTCTTACAGTTGCTTTATGCTATGTTCAGCTATTTTAGCCTTTAGCTTTTAGCTTTTTTATGTTAATTCAACTATATTTTTGCCCAATTTTACTGATTTTTTTGCAACTTCTTTGCTTCTTTTAACTTTTCAAATTTACCTTWCAATAATACTTTTGCTATTAAACATGTTCAGCTCAATTTCATCTTCTTCAGCAGCTTTCAGCTTACGTTTTCAGCAACAGGCATTCACACTAGCATTTTCGCAGGAAATGCAATTTCTCTAGTTATTATTTCTATTTGTTCAATAATTCTTTTAAACACAAACAATGATCCAGCATTTCTAACATCACTCAGATCATTGCACAGTTTCACTGCCTGTATCGACGCACACCGTAAATCTGTGCTTCACAAATATTTCATTTCCCTTTAAATGATAAGAGCTTTCTCTTTTAACAAAATTTAACTGTATATTCAAAGGTAGCATGTTTTATGAGCTTTAAACATAAGCTGTAGAATACTGTAATCAACCAACTCATGAAGTTTTAATAATTCCAATTGACAAAACAATATATTTGATGGGTGACTGTTAGGGGTGTAAGAAAATATCGATACACTGAAATATCGCGATATTTCATTTCCCAATACTGTATCGATATTCTAAAGTCCTGTATCGATTTTTTATTAAGGTTTAAAATGTCAACTTTCCTGCCAGCCGTTCATTTTTATGTTGTAGTTCATCCTCTGACCACTAGTTGGCAGCAGTGAGC
>NW_013953090.1:112344-114008 GCF_001266775.1 Austrofundulus limnaeus | reverse complement strand
GCATGTTGTTGTGATCACGTGAGCACTACATACTGGATCCAAGCGCTGCTGGATAGAAACACTGGAGCGGAGTCAGTGAACTGCTAATATCGGAGTGCTTATATCGGACATTTTTTATGCAGGCCGATAAAATCCGATACTCGTTTTTTGGCTGATATCGGACCGATATCCGATATCGATATCGGATCGGGACACCCCTAATAAGAGGTGTGGAACTATTATTACATTATGCAACATATATAGAGATTTGTCATTAAATAACTCTTGAGCTTTTATACAATGCTGTAGTTGATCTAGCTATTTTTACTTTTAGATTATTTATGTGTGTATTTATGTCTTTAACTGTACCTGGAACTGGTCCTGCGTGTTGATGTCCCGCACCGACGGGTTTGGGTGGAAGGAGGGGTGGGAGTGGTACCAGCCCACCACGCTGAGGCCCAGGGAGGCCAGCAGGTCACAGGCTTGTGTCTGAGACACCGGGTCCATCTCACACTGCAGACCTGTGCTCACACTGTTACAGGGCTCTGCTGCACACACCTGCACACAACAACACTTTCATCAGTTTCCCTCCTCCGTTAACACGGACCCCCCTCACATCTCCTCTTACCTTCAGCACTTTAGCCTCCTGGCTGAAGGTTCCACCCAGCAGACCGATGACCTCTGCTCGGGACACATGGGCATGCTGGATGCAGAGGAGCAGCACAGAAAGGCTCAGGAACAACACAGTGATATTATTTAGATTTAACAATGGGGTTAAATGTGTGTGAAACACACCATGTCCATGATGAGAAGAGTCTCAGCACACACTACCACCTGGAACGGCTCCTGAGGAGAACAACAAGGGTTTTAAAGGGTTTGTCACGTTCTTATCTTTAAATACAAAACGTCAAAGAAAACATCTGTACTAGGGCTGCAACAACGAATCGATAAAATCAAAAAAACTGATTATTAAAAACGTTGGCAACGAGTTTCATTATCGATTCGTTGTTTCCCACGTTTTATGCGTCCCTCGCCGTGTCGCAGAGCTGTTTACGTCACCCACAGAGCGTTGTCAATGCTGGCTGACCTGAATAAAGTTTAGGAAGAAAAAAAACCTACCTGTAAAGATCCGCCCTCTCTGACTCTCCAGTGGAAAGTAGAGACTTGGAACGTTAAAACAGTTTTTAAAATTGTGTCGTTAGGCCAAGGAGATCCGAAGTTATGATAAAAAGTATATGACACATTTAATTTTTTAAAAAGATGGTCTGATTTGATGCGAGACGAGTTGCGAGGAGGAAATGCGTGCGGGGGGAGGAGGGAGACCTTAAATCCACCGTTTCGTCCTCCTCTTGGGACAAAAGTATAAAACTCTCCATTTTTTTCTGACTGAGGCCCAAAGTTATATGTTGAGCAGCAAAAAGGTTCAGGACGAAGGAAGAAAAAAAACCTACCTGTAAAGATCCGCCCTCTCTGACTCTCCAGTGGAAAGTAGAGACTTGGAACGTTAAAACAGTTTTTAAAATTGTGTCGTTAGGCCAAGGAGATCCGAAGTTATGATAAAAAGTATATGACACATTCAAAGATGGTCTGATTTGATGCGAGACGAGTTGCGAGGAGGAAATGCGTGCGGGGGGAGGAGGGAGACCTTAAATCCACCGTTTCGTCCTCCTCTTGGGACAAAAGTA
>NW_013953090.1:108711-110016 GCF_001266775.1 Austrofundulus limnaeus | reverse complement strand
ACTTTAGTCTTATGGTTTGATATTTTTTCGATACAAAAAAGAGAAATGTCCATGCCCCTTTTTTAACTTGTAATTTATTTAAATTAATTATGAACATTTGTTTAACCTCAAAAGTACAGTTTTTAAATTAAATGTTGCTGAAACAGCAAGTTTCTCAGTGGATCTGTGCTCAAAAATACAGCCTAGGTGGAGTAGTCGAACACAGATCCACTGATCCTTCAACACAGAGCATCTTCACAAGACAAGTTGATAAAATAAATTTAAATATCTGTATTGTTCCATACAAGTGTGTACTGAACCTAAAGTACTGTTCGATACGGGTACACGTATTGTTACACCCCTATTAAACAAATAAAAATAAAGAAGGCGGAGCTTCACCCACCTGAACAGAGTCTTCAAACGTCCTGCAGGGAATCAGCTGAAACGGATCCACAGACCTGACAGACGGAATGTGTACTGTGAGTATTTTATGTGTACTTGTACTCTAACACTTGCAGCGAGCTAACCTGTGGAGTCTGGACATTTTGTAGGGTTTAGGATGCTTCTTCATCTGCTCCCTCCTCAGAGCCAGCTCTTCAGGGCTGAGATGCTGAGGAACAGGAGGTCCACAGAGCATCAGAACCAACATTCATGTCACTTCTGACAYGTTAAAGCTTTTCACGTCACAGAATCCACACCTCGTACGTCTGCCCCTCCAGGTCCTTTGCGTCACGCCAGTTCCCCCAGATGTCCCGCACTCGYCTCTTCCTGCTCCGCTGCAACCAACCAGATGTTAGCTCAGATGTTAGCTTAGCGCCAGCCTGACAGAGTCTGCTGTTTTCAGGTACCTACCATGCTGTGCAGTCTCTGAGCCAGCTGACAGGCCTCCACCACATCTTTACCTTCCTTCTGTTTGCAACGCTCCACCACTTTAGGGCGATTATACTCTGCTTGTTCTGCAGACCACAGAAACATCACACATGGAAGCAAAACTTCAAAACAAAAGCAGATATAAAGCTCCAGGGTTACCACAGTTGAAGTTAATGGCTCCAATCAGTTCCAGGTAAGTGTGTATTCTCCCGATGCAGTTCACGTCTCCACAGTTCTTCAGACCTGGACGCACTGACGTCTTGTTCAGATACTTGGGTTTGCTCTTCAGCCTAAAGAATTCAGACAGAAACAGCCTATCATCATCATCATCATCATCATCATCAAACAGATACACCTCAACCAACCAGCTCCTCTCCCAAAACACAAACAACAACTAGACATGGGTTTTTACGATGTAAAAACAAGTGTGCATTGCCATGTAGCATGTCATTGCAG
>NW_013953090.1:106397-107428 GCF_001266775.1 Austrofundulus limnaeus | reverse complement strand
GCATAGCTCCTAGGATCATTGGGACAATCAAACCCCTCCACCACGATAAGGTAGCAGCCCCATGAGTGCCCACCATAAGTTCCTATATGTGAATTTCATGAAAATGTTACGAGTAAATGTCTAAGATGTACAATAAAATTTGGGGCCCAGGTGGTTATGGCAATACAAATGTAATATTATTGCTCTTATAACACAAGTGTGCCCCCAAAAAAACCTACATGTGTTTTCTATACCAGCTTGTGCCTGTCACGTCAGCAGGTGTTTGTAATTAAGGTAATTGAGTGAAAATATAAAGTTGGAAGATATTTTTGTTAAAGTTGCATTAGCTGGGTTTTGAAGCCTGATCTCCCACATGAAAGTCCATGACATAGACCGTTAGACCAATGGAGCTGTGGCAAAATGTGGTGGCAGGGGTTGTTTTGTATGTGTGCAGAAAGAAGCCACATTGCCAATACAATCATTGACACAAAAATGCATAATATTACAACAATAGAGCAGTWTYAAGACAATATTATAGTAAAACATCAAAATACAATCATATTAGTATTGTAAACACTGAACGATTGAGATTAAATATAAAAATAACTATGGTGCAGTACCAAGTTGAGTACAGCTAGGGGCAGTATTGAACCATTACAAGGCCCCATTGACTCCCATTTTATGAATTTGGAATAAAGTTTCAACATTAATATTTCAAAAACTACACGTTGTACAGATACCAAAAAGCATAGCAATCATTTGGCACAGGACCTTTACAGACAGAAATTACAATGGCAGCTGTAGGACAATGTAGGCTGGAGCAYTGGACTTTCAGAATGAACTTTGACCAARTTCAAATGTGTTTTCTAAACMAGCTTGTGCCKGTCACRTCAGCTGGTGTTTGTAATTAAGGTAATTGTGTGACAATATGAAGTTTGAAGAGATTTTTGTTAAAGTTGCAGTAGCTGGATTTGAACCCTGAACTCCCACATGAAAGCCCACAGCGCTCATCATGAGACTATAAGATATGTGGCAGAGGACAATCCCAGGGA
>NW_013953090.1:103068-104120 GCF_001266775.1 Austrofundulus limnaeus | reverse complement strand
ATTCAAAACTTTAAATTCAGTTTCAATTTAGTGAAATTTATTTCAAACCAATGCATTCTACTTCAAATTATGAACGTTCAGATTCAATCTGAACAATTCAAATTCAGTTCCTGCTGGCACAAGATTGATCCCGTAGTGATCTATATCAGACGTCAACAGATGTTGATGTTGATACATCTAGTTTATATATTTACCACTGATCCAGGATGTAGTTTCTAATCTTCAGATATCTTTCTGGGGTTTTTGACGGTCGTCCCTCAAAGAACTCAGGAATGGCTTGTTTCTCATCCTCGTTGATCCTTTCTGTGTCCATTTCTAATTCCTGCTCAGGCGCCTTGACCTCCTCCTCCTCCTCCTCCTCCTCCTCTTGGTTTTTATTTACTTTGTCCTCCTCAGTCTTACCAACAGAATCTGTGAGGCACAAACAGGTACAACAGTCAGTACATTTAACAGTTACAGGTTAAAATAAGAGCTGTGTAACCGTGGCTCACCTGTGGGTTCACACTCAGCTGCACCTGGAGGATCAGCATCATCCTGAGAGCTTCCACCATCATCTGCATCATCATCCTCTAAAACTGTCTCATCTTGCTCTGGTTTTCCAGCTTCCTCAGTGCAAACCATGGAGGACAGACTTTGAGGCGTCTGCAGAGGAGAGCTTTGGTCCTGGCTCTCAGTCCAAGCCAGGCCCGGTTCTGTTTGCTCCTCTGAGGGACTGTCTGGTTCAGTCCCAGCGTCTGTCTGCTGCTGTGGCCCGGTGTCTGCTCCTTCATCCTCACTCAGGTCATCGGTGATGTCCACATCTTCGTCGTCAGAAAGCCCCTCTATGCGGACAGCGTTGTCCAGGAAGGACACGGAGCTGGGGGTGGGCTGAGGGGGGTCCGGCTGCAGCTCAGAACCTGTAGGAGGAGCTGCAGCTTTGGGTTTTTTCTGTAGTTTGAGGAAAGGAATCAGAAATTTATTTAAAATAAAAATAAAATAAAATAACATATTTCATCATAAATCCACTATGTACTTTATTGTTGTACTACATGACATGAATGACAAACTGAAAA
>NW_013953090.1:100645-102202 GCF_001266775.1 Austrofundulus limnaeus | reverse complement strand
GCTTTAGCAACAGTCCATCCAAAACAGTAAAGAACTGTGTCATCGGCATAAAAATGCATATTAGCATCTGACACATTTTGTCCTAATTCATTAATGTACATAATAAACAGGAGGGGACCCAAGACTGAACCCTGTGGCACCCCCTTGTGTACACTGATAAAATCAGAACACAAATCATCATATTTAATACACTGAGTCCTGTTACTTAAATATTTTGACAACCAGGAAACCACATGATCTGACATTCCCAAACAATAAAGCCTGTACTTTAAGACAGCATGGTCCACAGTGTCAGAGGCTTTTCACAGRTCAATAAAAAGAGATGCACAGTACTGCTTTTTATCAAGAGCAACAATTATATCATTTATCACTTTAGTGGCTGCAGTGATGGTGCTGTGCTTTTTTCTGAAGCCTGACTGCAGTTTTGAGAGAAGTTCATTCGAATATAAAAACTCTTTTAGTGGATCGCAAACAAGAGATTCAAGCATCTTTGACAAAAAGAAATGATTATGATGCAGAAACCAAGAAGAAGAACCTGAGCAGACCGTCTCACCTTGTGTTTGAAATACTGCCTGGCATAGCTCTTCACCTGGAGGACACTACGAGTGTCCACCAGCTTGGCAATCTTAGTCCACCTGTGACCAAACTGGGCCTACAGAAACAAAACACAACTGAAAAAATAACAACATCTGGTTTTCTTTACTTCTCTACATAAATAACTGTGAAATTCTACTGTGTCGTTTTTATGTTTGCTTTATAAGAAGAGACAAAAACAAGAAAAACAACTTCAGCTGCATGTTGACAGAAATCTTACCAGTCCTTCCTCAAACAGCTGTTTCTCCTGCTTAGACCAGCGCGACGCTGAGGTGGAGCCTCTGGAAGGAGCCCTGGTGGTCCAACAAAGAGAGGAGAGGGTGACAGGGTGAAGAAAACCAGCCTCAGTGCTGGGACAGAAGAGGAGACTTACTTCTTCACTTTCAGCTTTCTGTTGGCATCACTCTGCAGAATGTTGTCAGGAACCCCCTTTCCTGTCAAATAATATCTTCAMGGACAGTTCAGGGGCTTAAAGTGACACTTTTCTTTATATTCAGAACATTAAACACATCAGGCATGTAAGCAGTGAAGTCAGTTTTAATTTAAAGGCATTCACAGGTTTACTTATAAACAACTTTACAGTATTTAGGGTATTTTCTGAATATTTTGAATGTTTATTTTTTTTAGAATAGCTAAAAGTAGCAAAGGTTTAAGCAGCCAGTTGAATATTAAAGTGTACTGAAATAAATATAGACCTAAACTTCACATGTTCATTCTACAGTTACTCAAATCTCTCTATGATCCATCTTTAACTGATATAAATAATTTGTGTAAATTCATTTATTTTATTGGGTTCAGTTTTTCTAAGAAGGTATTTATTCTAAAATCAAACTGGCTTTTTTTATGTTTTCTGCTGTAGAGGGTGAAACACAAGGCATGTCTGAGATTCTTAACCTATGGGCCACAGCGCCACCTTGAGGGCCTCAAAAGAACAACAGTTTTTAACTTTGGGCCGCAGAGGGC
>NW_013953090.1:97462-99327 GCF_001266775.1 Austrofundulus limnaeus | reverse complement strand
TGTTAGTTATGATAGTTTAGTTATGATGTAAATACAATAAAAATTAAACCAAGATTTATTATAATTATCATGTTGATCCATACATTGGTAATGTCTGACTGGACCTCGTGTCACTTTATGTTCAATAAATTGGGCCCTGAGGTCAAAAAGGTTAAGAAACCCTGGTCTAGAAAAGGGAAAATAATATTTAACTTCTGTTAAGAAAGTCTATTTAGATCATTCCCACTGCAGCCAATAAGGTGTGTAAGAAAGATGAATGTTTTTGTTTAATAAAGGATTTGTTGTGGTCAGCTGTTAATGTGACTGTTTGTGAACAGTTCCACAGTGCTGAAAGTTGTTGTGAATGTGACTGTATGTGAACAGTTCCACAGTGCTGAAAGCTGTTGTGAACGTGACTGTATGTGAACAGTTCCACAGTGCTGAAAGCAGCTGTTAAAGTGACTGTATGTGAACAGTTCCACAGTGCTGAAAGCAGCTGTTAATGTGACTGTATGTGAACAGTTCCACAGTGCTGAAAGCTGTTGTTAATGTGACTGTGTGTGAACAGTTCCACAGTGCTGAAAGCTGTTGTGAATGTGACTGTATGTGAACAGTTCCACAGTGCTGAAAGCTGTTGTGAATACAGCAAAAGTCTGTAAATAAATAAATCAAACCTCCTGTGACAGAAGAGTCGAGGTTGTTTACCCATTGGAGAAACTCAAAAACAATAAACCAGGATTTATAAACTGTAGTTAGTAAATAAAGCTGTGTCAAGGATTACACTTATATAAAACTGATTAATCCTCATAATTAATCAGCCACAGAGTCATAAACACATGCTTCACTGGGAACTAGGGGTGCACCAAAAACCTCTACTCACGTCAGAATCGTGATTCTCATTCAGAATTTATTTTAAAAAATTTTTWAAAATAAAGCTAATTCAAAGGCTGTCAGCCTCTGTTTGTAACTACATGGGACGTCCTGACATCACTTCAAAGCTGCCTCTGCAGCATGTGAAGAAATCACTGAAACTAAGAGGAAACTACAGAACTGGAGGAAAGACAGGGTCTCTGCAGGTTTTACCAAGTCAAATTTAAGACTTTTTAAGACCTTTTTAAGACCATCATGAATGAAATTTAAGACTGAAAATATAAATATATTGTTCTGCAGAGACGGCCGGGGCAGACGAACAGCTTTAATCGCTTCTGCCCGACAAAATTTAAGACCTTTGACTATCAAATTTAAGACCAACTTACACATTTTTTAACAAATTTAAGACTTTTTTAAGGTCTTAATTTTAGATATGTGAATTTAAGACTTTTTAAGGATCTGCGGACACCCTGAAAGAGATTGAACCAGACCCATCTTTGTTGAAGGCAAAGATTTGGGATCCTTTTGGTTTTTGTTGTTGTTGTTGTTTTACCAAACTACAGTGGGTGCAAGGTTTGCAAAATGAGGATGAAGCACTTTGGGAACACGACAAATGGGCTCACATTATCAGTTTTTAATAAAAAAAATCTATTTTGAATTGAATCATGACCCTAAAAATTAGAATTGAATCGTGAGACAGTAACAGCCCTGTAACTAAAACATGTCTGTTTCTGCTCCCTGGTTTCTGCATTCATGTGTTTACTGCCTCTTTCCTTTTCTATGTCATGATTGATCTTTAAAGTATAGATATATGTGATTAATTTAAGAGGAACTAATGTGTCTTGTCTGCCTGCTAATGATAATAATCTTTATTTAGCACATTTTAACAGATGAAACAGACATTTTCTCTTAAAAGCAGCAGTCAGTAAGGCAGTGTTGTATAAAGTACCACAAAGTCATAATTGAGTAAAAGTACAAGTATCTTACCAAAAAATTACTTTGGTAAAAGTTAAAGT
>NW_013953090.1:95362-96844 GCF_001266775.1 Austrofundulus limnaeus | reverse complement strand
CACTCTATCTAGGAGGCTCAGTTTATATGGATAGTTTTTATTTTTTACAACAAGCTGCAATGAAAACAAGCAGAAAAGAAATAAAAGGAACAACTTTATACTTCTTGTCTTTTTATAAAATGTAAGAAGTGGAAGTAGGCTGAAAAATAATTACTCAAGTAAAGTACAGATACCCAACAATTGTACTTCAGTAGAGTAGCAAAGTATTTGTACTTGGTTCCTGTCCAGCTGGGCTGTAAGGATACTGTTCCTCCAGCAGCATCCTGTGGATCAGCTCTCTGTTCTCGGGGCTGATGGAGCCGTCCAGCTCCCAGGCCTGGAAAACAGCACCGGGTCAGAACAAGAACCCACAGCTGGCCGAACTACAGCCGGACTTTAGGAGCTCCTACCAGCATACAGGAGCTGCTTCTCCCCGCAGACTGGATGAACTGGTCCTGGACGAACCCTCCTGGGTCCTGCTGACTGGAACAAGAAGACAACAAGCTGCCAGTGAAGCGCGGCAACCTCAGAGTCCAGCTAGCTAACAACCCGCAGAACCGGAAACGGTTCTGTTCAGTGGCGGTACTTCACTGACAGGCAGCAAAGAGAGGATTTAACCAGATAAAGTTTGTTTTCTTACCTAAAATTACTGTCAAAGTCGTCTCCTTCGATGTCAACATCCACTTCGTCCTCCATATTGTTTCTTCTTCTTCTTCTTGGTTATTTTTTGGCAGTTGTCAAACAACGTTAAGATGCATTACCGCCACCTGCTGGTGTGGAGTGTACACTACAACAGCTCTCAAAAATAAAAATAAAAATAAAATAAACTATTCTTTCATACAATGGAGTCTGTCTTAAATGCTTTAACAACAATTGAAAGGTTTCAGAATTTGAATTACTTCGTAGTATTTCTATAATATCAAATCTTATTTAGATTTCATTGAGTCTTTTAATCAATTGATTTCTTTCATTTTGGTATTTTTTGCAATGTATTAAAACATGTTCTATATCCTCATCTTCTCCACAGTAATCACATTTTCCAGTATTATGTTTTCCAATTATAAATAATGATTTATTTAACCCTGTATGTCCTAATCTGAGTCTTGATATGACTGTTTCCTCCAGCACTCCTCATTTCTCCCACTTTTCGTTGAATTTTATACAACCATCGACCTTTTCTTTCTTCCTCCCATTGTTTTTGCCATTTCTGTCTCATTTTCATCTTTATAATGCTTATTATTTCTGTTTTACTGAATTTTATTTCATATCAACTACTTTATTTTTGGTAGCCTTTTTTTCTTCTTTATCTGTCATTTCATTTCCTTTTATTCCAATGTGTGCTGGTATCCAGATGAATGTTACTATTAATCCCATCATTTTAATCCTGTACAGTGTTTGTTGTATTTCAAATAATATGTCTGATCTGTGGTTTAGTATCCTCAATCCATTGAACAGCTAATAATATTGCGATCATTTCTCCTGTATATACTGATAATTTATCAC
>NW_013953090.1:86420-93899 GCF_001266775.1 Austrofundulus limnaeus | reverse complement strand
AATATACAAGTTTCACTTTTTAAATGGAATTACTGAAATAAATCTACTTTTTRATGATATTCTAATTTTATGACCAGCACCTGTATAGTTCTATTATAATGTCTTTTGATTTATCACTAAGTTTTTTTATCATTATATAACATATTTGATCTTGACCTGGTGTGGATATTTCACATTTTTGTAATGTTCTATTTAGTTCAGTTTTATTGAATGGTTTATTTATTAAATCATTTCCACATTCCTCTTCTTCTAATAAGGTTCTATTCTCAAATATGTTTTTTCTCTTCCTTTTCTTCCTTCTTCACTAATATTGTTTTTACTATGAATTTTAACAAAGGTTTTAGCTAGTATTTCAGCTTTATCCAAATTTTCAACTGCAATTATTTCTCCGTCTTGTATTATTGGACATCCATATTCTTGTTTTATTCCATTCATTCTTTTAATCATTGACCAAACTTTGCTTATTTCAGTTTCTCTTCCCACCGAACTACAAAAACCTCTCCAACATTCTTTTTTTTTCATATTTTTTATAGTTTTTCTTACAATACTTTGCTTTTTTTATACTCTATTAGATTTTGATTGTTGTGATTTCTTTTTAGCATTTTAAAAGCTTTATTTCGTGACTTAATTGCTTTTTCACATTCTTTTGTCCACCATGGTACTATTTTTTTCTTATTCTTTCCTCCTTTCTTCTTTATTGATTTGTTTGCTGCCTCCATAATAGCTGAACATATTGCTGTATTTAATTGGTCAGTGTCTTAATTTAAATCTATTTTTGTCATTTCCTTATCACTTATTTCCAAAAATGTTGCCCAGTTAGCATTATTGAAATTCCATTTTTGTATTCCCCTCCTGTCATACCTCTGTGCTTCTAACTCTAGTTTGATTATTATGGGATGGTGGTCACTTCCTGTTGTTGTGTCTTTGAGAACTTGCCATGAACTGATTCCTGCCAGAGAGTCTGATACTGTTGTAAGGTCTWTTGRTGATTCTTTTCCTGTTGTTACATTTATTCTTGTAGTGCTCCCATCATTTAAACACACCAGATTTTTAGTGTCCATAATTTCTTCTATTAGTAACCCATTGTGATCATTTTTATCACCCCACAATGTGTTATGCCCATTAAAATCCCCACACCATATTACTTTCCCATTTAACTGTTCAATAATGTCATTTAATATTTCTGTTAATTTTTTACCTGGATTGTAATAATTTATTATTTTTATGTTTCCACTTTTTGTCCATGTTTCTATTGTTATAAATTCCAAATTTACTCCTTTTTAACAATCTATAGTTTATTCCTTCTTTTATGAAAGTAGCACATCCACCTCCCATACCCTCTTCTCCATCTTTCCTGATGTTAGAGTACCCTTTTATGACAAAATCTAAATTAGGTTTTAACCATGTTTCCTGAATGCAAATGATATCTGGTTTGTTTTTACTATTTTTAATAAATCCTTTAAGTTCCTGACCTTTTGCTATGAGACTTCTACGTAGCATTCCACTGTAAAATAATCATATTGCTCTTTCCCCTGTTGATGCTGATTTTCCATCTGCTCCCAATGTTTTGTTAACGTGCTCCCATGTTACATCTTTCATTCTCCACATTCTTCATATCTGTGATTTTCTCCACATTTAGGACATCTCTGTTGTCCCCTGCACACTGCTGCTACATGACCATACCTTTGACATTTAAAACATCTGACTGGAGGTGGTATATAGGGCCTAACTGGAAAACTCAAATAACCTATTTTTACTCTTTCTGGGAGTTTGGTCTCATTGAATTCTAACATAACTGTTGTACTGTTTACTCTTTGTCCATCTATGTTTCTTGTGAATCTTGTTATTTTATTGATTGTTACATTAGAGATACTCTTTTTTAGTTTCTCCACGTCTTCATCTGTTGGGATTCCTGTGATTACTCCTTTTGTCACTTTGTTTTCTCCAATGATTTTCTTCTCTTTCACAGTCTTTTTACAGATATTTTCGATACTCATTACTGTATTTTTTTGCTCCTCAGTTTTAACAATAATCAACAAGTTTCCATCTCTGAGTGTTTTTGCAAAGTTTACCTCTCCTATTTTCTTTTTCACTTCTCTTGATAATGTTATTGGGCTTAGTTGTACATTTTCTTCTTCTGCTTCAAATCTTAGAATTATTTTAAATTCTTCTCTCACAATCTTTTTACAAGCTCCTTCATTTTCCTCTTCCGAGCTAACTTCCTCTAACGASCGTTTTGAGTTTCCAGCCCAACTTTTCTCTTCTCCCTTTTTTCTTCCTCTTCCTCTTCACTTGTAGTTCACTTGTAGTTCACTTGTTGGCAAGACCCGAGTGAGCAGCACTTCCCAGTACCACAAGTTTTTGTTAAAGAAAGTTCCAGAAATGAAGCGTTAATCCCTCAGAGACTGAAACTGGTCACTCTTTGTGGAGTTGTGGATTTAAAGTGCTGTAGCTGAATGAACAACAAATGTAAGTCTCCTACAAAAAATAAAGGTGAAATTAATGTACAAATAGCATAAAACTAAGGAGAACGAATTATCTTTTTTTTCAGTAAAACTTCCTTTAAACACACCAGCTGTTGTAAAAACACACTCGACTATAAAAAGTAAGTCTGTTTCATGCTGTCAATCCAATGAAATGATTCATGTTAAATAGTAATTGTATGATTTGTGGTTTTAGCTCCTGGATGTGGAAAATTTGTATTGTTTGCTTATATTGTTAAATTTTTTTGTAAAATAATAAACCAGAAAACATTCATTTTTGTCTGTGCTCAATTTCTTTATTTAAAACTTTTTGTCACATTATTAAAGTTAAAAACGTATATGTTTTATGATACATGTCCTTGTGTGACTGGTTAGGTTAAAATAACTCTAAATCTCTCTAACTCTAGATGTTATAGTTTTAGTCTCAGCCTTAGTTTTTGTTTAGTTTATTCTCATCTTAGTCGTGTCATGTGTTTTTTAGCAGATTTTGTTTTTCAGCCTGTTTCAGTCCTGCTCCCACTCCCATTACAGATTCTGCACTTAATCAAGCTCATGCCACTCACCTGTATTCCTCTGCATTTAAGGCTGCCACCTCCCACACCCGGGTGCCAGTTTTTCATCAGCTAGCCTATGATCTACCAGCATCTTGTTTTCACCATGGCTCTTCGACCTCCTTTGTCTCAGCCCTTGTCAGATACCTCCATCCATCTTCTCTCCTGGTAATGATCCTGTTTTTTTTTTTGTTTGTTTTTCGGACTCCTGCCTCTCGTCTCTGCCCTGCTCGGCACCACGACACCTGACTTCCTGGTTTACGACTCCCACCTGTCTCCTGGTCACGAGTTAAGTCTTTCCCTCTCAACCTGGTGAAACTTCTGATTGCCCTGTGTATGATCCTTGCCTGTATCATGACCCCAAATAAGTAAAATCAGACCTGTGATGTCTCTGAAGCCAGTTGGTGACATCATCGTTATTACCCGAAACCAAACAAACACGGGACTGTTTCCACACGGAGGTTTCCTACGAACATCAGGTTGGTGGTAAATAAGTCACTTTGTCTTTGTCCAACCCCATCCAGTCACCAACCAGTTTTTTTTCTGTCCATATTATTCAACCCACATTCCTGTTTGGTTCCAGCTCTACACCAGCATCTTTAATAAACATTGTAAACCTTTATCTGTTTATGGGTATTTTATCAGAGCTCAAGTTCATATTCATATAAGATCAGTAATTCTTGTTTTCCTCAACAGACTGAGAAAAAGTGTGTGAATGACTGTTCTGTGAAGCGCTTTAGGGTCTGATGGTGCTTGAAGCACTATGCAAGTTTCAGTTGATTTACCAGAGTGACAACCTTGACATTGAAATTGTTGTCCTTTTGTTAGTATTAGTTTTGGATCTAGGGAAAAGATTAGCCTACAAAACTTTTTAATGATGCCAAAATCCACACATGGGTATTCAAAAAAACTTCCATAAATGTTGTCCTGATGCATCTCACTAATCCAGGTAAAAAATCAAAAAGAAAAAAAACTGTATAGGTCTTCTGGACGGGTTCTTCTCTAATGAAACGTTTCGTCTCTCCAAGAGACTTCTTCAGTCTGAGAGTTTCAGGCAAAATTCAGGCTTTTAAGCCCAGCCTCCATGTGACTGATACTGTTATTTACAACAAACACTTTAACCTGATCCATCACTACCCAACAAATGTCGGAAGGAAGAGAGGTTTAACAACTTTACTGTAGTTTATTTAGATAGAATACTGACCTATACAATTTTTTTCCATAAATGTTTTAGATTTAACATTTTAAATTTATGTTGAAAGGGCCAGACGTGGTTGAACCCTAGTAAATAGCCACCAGTACCGAAGTTTAAAAATGTAAAACCACAGAAATTTGTTTACAGGTGTAATAAAATGATGGCTGTGAGAGTCAAACCATAAAGCAGTATATAGATATGGTTCTCAGACAAAATTTCACAAACTTGACATTTTCTTTGTTCATACATAACAATGGGTTCACGGTGCCACACATTTTATTTCACTATGTGCTCAAACAGGAAGCAGCTTGTGGTTTTTACTGCCAAATGGTGTAGAGAACATTATGTGCACCCACAAAATTATACTGATTATCAGTACTGTGAAACTTGTGTTGGAGCTTCTCCAACCTTTACAGGGTATCTGCAGGTTTATAAAGTCAAATTTAAGACTTTTAAGAACTTTTTAATACCCCTTTGAATGAAATTTGAGACTGAAAATATAAGTGATGGTTCAGGGATTCTGCTGTATTACAACCAAGCACGTGTGTCACTCAAAGCAATGAATATAAAAGATATTCAGCTCTCTGGATAAATTGGCTGTATTTTACAAGTGCAGTTATTTGGTTGTAAATAAACCAACAAAAAGTACATCTACTAAATACAGCCATGGCATGAAACTGGCCTTTACAAACCAGACGTCATCCAGACAACTGTCAAACACTTTAACCTGACCCATCACTATCCAACAAATGTCTGAAGGAAGAGAGGTTTTAACAACTTTACTGTAATTTATTTTGATGTAATATTAGTGTTTTGAATTGAGGTACTCTGATACAGTTTATTAGAAAAAATATAGCACGTTATTTTATAAAGAATAAAGGTTAGGGGATTTTTAAAAATTTGAAAATAGAGTTTTCAAATCAAGAACCTGAGAATACTTTTCTAAAAAACATTAGGTTGAAAGTTTAAAGTAAAAAAAGATTAATGACTAGTTCAGGCTGAAGAAACTATTAGTTTTTTTTTTACCTCTCAGCAGCAGTAAGCAGCTTTCAGAGAAGTTTTTGTTTGAACCATCTGTTGGCAGATCACACTTATCAGATCAGGGTCAATGTCAATTTTATTTGTAGCACATTGAAAACAACAGCAGTTGACCAAAGCAATCATCACAATCATAGCATAAAACACAGATTAAAAAAACCACAGAGATCACAGCAAACAGAAAACATGTTGAGTAAAAGCATTGGAGAAACAACAACTCAAGCTGTATTAAAAGCCAGTTAAAACAGATGTGTTTTTAAAAGACATATAAAAAGTGGAAGCAAAAATTCCTGTCTAATGTCAGAGGACAGGTTGATCCAAAGTTTAGGTGCCAGAGCCGAAAAGCCTGATCTCCTCAAGACCAAAGCCAGTTCGTTCTTTTAATTCAGTTCACAATAAGTCCCAACAAACAGGACACTTTACAAAAATAGAAAAAGAGAAAAAAAACAATTGTAAATAGATTGAAATAATACGCTTAACAAAAACATTCTAGCCATTGCAGCCATTTGAGTCAGATCTTAAAAAAAGAATGTACATTTCACATCTATTTATGTCCACCACACACATCCTCACATTAAAGGTGATATCTTCAGAACCGCTTTTTCAGCGAACAGTGACATTTAAGATGAATTTCCTCTTTGTCTACAGAGTTTCTAGCATGTGTCAGAATTACCCTGAAAATATAAAAAAATCAAGAGAAGCAAGGAAAAATAGACTTTCATTTTCAGTGTGGTTCATTTAAACCACTTGGGATATAAATGCCTTTCCAAAACTGTTAAACATCATCATCTTCATCAGTTTGTGCCACAGCTTCTGAAAATGATTTAGACTCAAACATACGATGAAATATTACTTCAACTCTCTGGAGCAGCTGTCTGAACTGAGCAGAAATGTCCTCTTGGACATGGAGGTAAACCAGAGGGTTCAGAGCACTGTTCAGACTCACAAGACCACGACTGATCTGATGAGCATTGAAGACAGCAGAATCCCAGTCTTTGCATATGTTCTGTTTTACCAAAACTCTAGAATAGAGGCTGAGGTTTTTGAACACATGGTGAGGTGTATAACAAACTGAGAAGAGAAGAATCAAAATGAGCAAAAACCTCAGGCTTCTTTGTTTTAGGACTTTGTCAATTGTAGTTCTGCTACAGAGAACACAAATCATGTGTCCATAGCATCCCAGTGTGATAAGGAGCGGGATACAAAATCCAGTGAGAGTTCGTCCAAGACTGTACTTCAGGTAATCCTCCATATGTTCAAGGGAAGTGCTGTCATAACATTTAGCCTGTTTTCCAAATCTTTTAGGGAAAAACATGTCTGGCAGACTTTGAACACCCACCAGGATCCAAACCAGGACTGAGATGATCACAGAGTGAGTCACAGTTAATCTTCCCATCACTCTCATTGGATGGACAATGGCCAGGTACCTGTACACACTTATACAGGTGAGGAAGCCGATGCTGCAGTACAGATTCAGGTTGAAGCAGAATCTTGTRACCTTGCAGAACTTGTCTCCAAAGATCCATGTATTTTCTTTAACGTAGTACACCACCAGGAAGGGAAGTGTCAGCAGATACAACATGTCTGCAAGTCCAAGATTAAAAACAAAGACATTTACATCCCCCAGCTTCTTCCAGTTGTGCAGCAAAGACTTCAGTCCCCATCCGTTAGCTACCAGCCCTACGATGAACACAAAGATGTAAAGAGTAGGCAGGATCCTGTGCTCAAATAGTTTGTCTATGTTAAAACAGCTGGAATTATTCATTTTGCCTTTTAAAATACATACAGCTCTTCCTCATAAGCTGTGCTTACAAATGAGAAGAAAAGGTGAAGTGACCTAAATCACTTCCTCTTTGAAATGTCGCCATCTCCTTGAAGATCTGATACCACAAAAAATGTTTACATGCATCACTTTGTTTGGAGCAGTATAAACTATAGTTTCAAAAGTAAAAAGTGTTTATGCTTTTAGTTTTTCTGTGACTGTGTTTTTAAATTATGTAGCTAACTTAAAAAAAGATCAAAAGTGTTAAATGTTAACTGTTTTTTTCTTGCGGGTAAAACGGGCTTGTCACAGGATGTGTTGCATTTAAACAGCATTTCTAAGTAAAATCTTCTGCACAGGATGCCCTGTTCACAGAACCTACCATGTGGCTAAGTTGTGGTCCAGAGGCAAGGTTAGTGTGTGTGTGTGTGTGTGTGTGTGTGTGTGTGT
>NW_013953090.1:77325-86375 GCF_001266775.1 Austrofundulus limnaeus | reverse complement strand
GTGTGTGTGTGTGTGTGTGTGTGTGTGTGGCCTTGTTTTTCCTACATCGTGAGCCCAGTTTTAAGGAAAATGCAGGCTCGTGGGGACCGGGTACAAAGCTTGGGCCCCACGACGTCGGAGGCTGATTTTGGGTGTGGGGGTTGAGTTAAGGACCAAGGTGTGAATTGACTTTAGGTTAGTTTTAGGGTCAGGAAGGTACCTGTGAGGTTAGGGTGAGGAAAAAAGTGACGGTCCATCCATGTCCCAACTCTCACCCCTGCGAATCCATCAGCCCCGAGAGGAACCCCTTCAYCACAGGAAGGTCTTTGTTTTTGTTATTAAAATATTTTTTCAAAAAAAAAAAAAGAAAAACAGGTAAGTATTGTTCTGTTTTTTTGTTGTTTAGATGTGGGTGGGAATGTTTTTCTTAAATTTGTTGGTTCCAGATTTAGATTTAGGAGTTTTAAATCAGGTAAGTATCTTGGATTTAGTAAATATCCAGGTTAAATTGAGGTGTTAGGACCCTGAGTTTAGGGTTAGGGTTTGAGGTAATGGAGAGGGTTAGAAATTATATATTAGGGGTTAATATGAGGCATATCCTTAATAGGGCTAACTTTAGAATAGGGTTCAGGAGGAGGGTTAGAATCAAAATATAAGGGGTTAACATGAGGCATTCAAACCCTGAGGTTAGGGTTAGGGTTTGAGATAAGGGGGAGGGTTAGAAATTATATATTAGGGGTTATTGTAAGGCATATCATTACTGGGGTTGATTTTAGAACAGGGGTCAGGAGAAGGGATAAGGTTCACTAATCAGAGGTTAATATGAGGCATCTTTCTCATTTAGCCCTTTGGATGTCCTGGTGTCTAATTTAATTATCCAATTTCTCTCAGCCCTTCTCCTCTGAGCAAGTGACCAGGTGGGATCACATTCCAAAATTGTGGCCTTAACAGAATCCCAGCCATATTGGAGAAAATGTTGGAACAGGGGTGTATGAGGCTCCTTCTTTTTATTAATATTATATCTGTGTTGGGTAAACCTGGTCAAAGTGTGTTTCCAGTTTTCCCCACATACTGGGCCCCACACTGCTGACATGTAATCAAATTTACACAACTTCTTGTCTTGGGGCTCCCTCTGCTGGCCGTTTTAAATACTGCCCTGTTAAATTTATTTTGAACCCATTTGAGCTGTCTGAAGAATTCCCACAGATCTTTGACCTTTGGTAGGTGAGTGATCTGTTTTGCATGGACTAAAGAGTCTTTTAGATTTTTATTTCTTCTAAAGGCTCCAATAATCCCATGATCTGGTAATAATTGGCTCTCCTGTTGAAATTTTTCAAAATTGTTTATATTGTTTTTTTACCAGTTTCATAGCCGAAGGAGAATAATTAGTAACAAATGGGATTACAGTTTCTACCGTGGTCGGTCTGGTCAGCAGGAATGTCCTCAGACATCTTCTCAGAAAGGACCTCGAGTAACCCCTCCTGGTCAAGGCTGAAAACAGAATCTTGGTTGCAGCTCTAAAATCAGTCTGCTGTGTGCAAATTCTATGAAATCTTAATAATTGTGACGATTAGTCCTGCATATGTGTGCTTAGGGTGAAAACTAGATTTATATAATAATGCGTGTGTATCCGTGTCCTTGAAGAAGACTTTAACGTCCAGGCTATGTGTCTCTTTGAAGTGAGGGTCTTTAAAAGTAGTAGTATCCAAAAAATCAACTGATGAGCGGTGTGTGGTTGCTTTGAATTTTATAGAAGGATTGTGTGTGTTCTGTGAGTCCAGGAAGTTCTCGAAGTCTCTCTCGGAATGGGTCCAAACAACCCCAGATGTCTCTTTGAAGTGAGGGCCTTTAAAAGTAGTAGTATCCAAAAAAATCAACTGATGAGCGGTGTGTTGTTGCTTTGAATTTTATAGAAGGATTGTGTGTGTTCTGTGAGTCCAGGAAGGTCTCGAAGTCTCTCTCGGAATGGGTCCAAACAACCCCAGATGTCATCCAGATATCTATAGTAAAACAGAGGTTTTTTATCACATTTTAATTAGGCTGATTCCTCCCATAAGGCCATAAATATGTTGGCATAAGCAGGTGCAAATTTCTTGCCCTTGGCTGTATCTCTGGTTTGTAAAAAATATTCATTGTTAAATTCAAAATCGTTCCTGGTCAGATTTATGTCTAATAATTGGAGTAATTCCTTCTCCGGTCTGGAATGACATAGATATTTTCTAAAAATGGTTTTCACTGTTTCTATACCTTCCTTGACATCTATGTTTGTGTATAAGCTTTCGACATCCATCGTGAAGAGGATTGTCTCATCAGGTAAGTGGATCTTTTTTATTTAATCCATAAAGTCATATGCATCTTTAATATAACTGTCATGCTTAATCAAGAGTGGGGTCAGATAATAATCAATATATTCCGCTGTATGGTAAGTTTCACTTCCACAATCTGAGTCGTTGGGTCTCCCACTAGGGATCTCAAAAGGTAAGGACCAATTACTGCGGTCTTTATGGATTTTGGGTAATAGGTAGAAGCGTCTGGCTCTGGGCTCTTCAGAACCAATTAGATATTTTCGCTGTTCAGCACTGATAAATTTTTTAATATATAAATTATTGATTATTTTGTTGACTAGGGGTATGGTTTCTAGAAATATAGGTTTTGTTAGTTTTGAGTTATAATATGTGTTATTAAGTTGTTTATATCCTTCATGTAGATATTGTTCTCTATCCATTATTACCATGGCACTGCCTTTATCAGCCGGTTTAATAACTATGTTCTTATTTTGTATTAATTCCTTTAGAGCCATTGTTTCTTCCCTGGTCAAATTTGGTTTCTGTCTAGCTATTTTAAAGTTTTTTTTAAATATTCCATGTCATTCTGAATCAAAGAAGACACCTGAGTTGGGAGTCTGGCCAAAGCCAGTTCCCAACTGGATTTAGGGGTGAATGGAGGTATGTCTGAGTTATCCTCCTCCTTATAATACACTGCTAGTTTTTCTCTTTTGTGATATTGTTGTAAATCATATTTACTCTGGGCTATAGTGTCTTTGTCGAACCCTATAGAGGGGACAAATGTTAGGCCTTTATTAAGTAGAGATAACTGTGCACTAGTTAATTTAAAAGATTTTGATAGATTAATAACATTTTTGTTATTATTATGTTCATTACCTGTCCCCTCCTGTAAGGACAGGCTTGCGGGGAAGTTTATTTTAAATGTTTCATCCAGTGTTCAAAAATACAAAAGGCTGTACCCTTGGTCCAGTGGACCCCATCCCTTTCTACACTGAAGCCCTCTTTTAGTAGGGGGATGTAATGTTCATACCCTTGGACTTCCTCGTTGAGGCCCTCCAGGATGAGCTGGTCTCTACGAGGGATGGAGGTTGAAAAGTTCATCTGGACCAGGTAGATCTGAGTTGATGGAAGTCTTCTAATTGCTGTGCTGAAGGCTTTTTCCATCTAATCGATGACAGGCTGCAGGTTCTTCTCCGATCTGTTGTTGAGGCCGAAGGCGAGGACCAGTTTTTCCACCTTGCAGTTGATCTGGGCCTTCTGTAGTAGGAGTGTGGCATGCTCCCACTTCCCTACCGGGAAGCTGTCTATTTGTAGATCAGTGCCATCAAAGAGATGGAGTCTTGATAGGTTGGAGTCTCCTAGAATAGCATACTTTTTTATTGATGTCAAGTCTCCATTCTAGAGTTTTATCAAACCTGGCAACATGTCTGGTCGGTTTGGTTATCCATGGTGCTGAATACTCAGGATGCGGTGCTGATGCTGCAGATTTGGGGCCAGGTCCGGTGAAGGGGCTCCCCGTCAGGGTGGTCTGGATGCTTGAGCGAAGCAGGCTTCCCACCGGTTCCTCTAGAGGTGGGGTGTTGAGAAAGTAGTCTTCCATCTCAGTGATGACGGAGTCCTCATAAGCCTCCTGTTCTGCTGCTGATAGTATGCGGGGTTGTTAGGTGGATGATGTTGGAGGGTGTCCAGCAGGAGGCGAGTTAGAGTCTTGATAATAGGGATGACAGGTGAGAGCTGTGTTCTGATTAGCTCACCTGTTTGGCAGGAACATCGGTTCTGTTGTCCCTCCCTGGTGTGTTGATCCCCCCCGTTGATCCTTCCATCGACTCCGCTGATGATGATGAGAAGGAGGAGATGGATGCTGGCGAGCCTTGTGCAGGTGGAGGGGGATGAAGGGGAAGGGGAGGAGGGTGAGAGAGGGGGGCTGGAACGGGAGGGGAGGAAGGGAAGGGGGGTCGGTCCTCCTGTCTGGCTCCCTCATTGGTACTGGCCCAGGTGCAGAGGGAGTTGGGGAGGGGGGTCCTGTCCCACCTGTTGTCACGTTTTCTGCCAGGGTTGTTGTTTGAGTGTTTTCCGGTGGGTTTCTAAGAAGCCCCTCTACTTCATTAAGGGTTTGTTGAAGTAGACGCCTGCCCAAGTTTTTTTGTGCCCATTTTGTGGCAATCTGAAATGGGGCCTTCATGTCAGAGAAGGAAAAGAGGGACAGATCTGAAAGTTCTGTGCAAACGGCTCGATCATAATGTTCCTGCAGGATCTAGACAGTAGTGTGTGCCCAGTTTTTAGCATTCCCCTCTATCTGGGAAACTGTGATCGGAGTGGGGTTGACTGGTTCAATCACAGAAATTAACTGATCTTGAATCCTCTGGACTGCAAGGGGACATTCACCATTATTTACATTACTGGAGTGATGAACTGCTTTAATGAGCCTTTGAATTATTCTGATTTTATTGGTAAAGTTCGGATCAACACTCTGAGTTCTGTCTGAGTGTTGGTTGGGGGGGCGGGGGCAGCATCTGTTAGGGGGTACATACCGCTGTTGTTGTTATTGTCTATGGTTGGATGTCCATCTTCATTTGTTGCAGTTCCTGTAGTTTTCGCGTCTCCAGCCGTTGTTGTAACTGAAGTCTCGTTGACTGTAGAAGGGCCGGCCCCTTAAAAAGTTGTGATCGGCGTCATCCTGGATCCTCACGCAGCTTCCATAGGGGGACTGGCGGCTCCTAAAAGCGCTGTGATCGGTGTCATTCCGGATTCTCCTGCGGCTTCCATAAGGGGACCGTCGGCTTCTGAAAACGCTGCGATTGGTGTCATTCTGGTACCTTCTGCCGCTTCCGTGTTGTCCCACTCGGCGCTCGTTGTAGACCGTTAGGTAGTTGCGCCAATCGCATTGATCTTGCTCCCTCCGTGGGTCTCCGTAGTCCGCTCTGCCTCTAACGGCCTCCGCATAGGTTCATCGTGGCTGTTCTGTTTCGATTCGGCTTTGTGTTTCCCAGCGTTGTGGTATGACATTTGGGTTCCGATGGCGTCTTCTCCCGACTCTGGTCCAGTTGTCGGACCGGTCCTCCGGAAACCACGGCATGTGTGTTGGTTCCGGGTTTTATTTTGGAGGGTTAGGGTTTTTGTTCAGCATTTGGCCCAGTGAGTGCAGCTGATTGCAGGCTGGCTCCAGCTGCTCCCGGTAAGGTTAGGGTTTTTTCCAGCATTTGGCCCAGTGAGTGCAGCTTCTTGGCAAAAGCTGCAGCCAGTTAACAATCAGCTCCTGCCTCTATATAAATCGGCCCTTACTCCCAGCAGAATCACTCTGGGGACAGGCTGCGAGAAGGTGAGTGTATTAAGAAAACTTGCTATGGGTTTTGTGTCTGGTTCTTACTGATTTGTTTTATCCTGATTTAATGTGTTTGTGCAGATGACACGTGAAGCAGCTCCTCTGTGTCCGCTCTGCGACGGACAGTTTAAAGCCATGGCTAGCCACCTCAGGCGGGGACACGGTGTAAAAAACCCGCAGGAAAGGAAGCTGCTTTCGAATTTAGCCTTCGGGAGAGTAAATGTGAGGAACCATGCCTGCCCTGTCYACGGCTGCACCTACAGGGAGGGGCAGCTGGACAGACACATCCTGCGGGCCCATGTGGAGCTGACCGAGGAGGACAGATGGGCTCGGCTGCATCTGGTGAGGCGAAAATGCACTCTTCACCTGATCAGAGAGCTCGGGGTGAAACAAGTCAGCCCGCCGGTGGTCTCGGACCTCCACATGGAGGAGCCCGGCGGGGAAAGACAGGCCACCCTCCCGGTGCCGCCCGCCCTCCCGGTGCCGCCCGGCGGGGAAAGGCATGCCGCCCTCCCGGTGCCGCCCGCCCTCCAGGTGCCGCCCGGCTAGGAAAGGCAGGCCGCCCTCTCCAGCGTGGACGGCGAGGACCAGGGAGACGGAGGGGACCCAGGCGAGGACCAGGGAGACGGAGGCGACCCAGGCACGACCATACCCCAGGACGGACCGCTCCCTTCCCAGCAGCTGCTTCCCTTGCCAGGACCGGTGGCCTGCTTTCTGCGGGGCTTCAGGAGTTTCCACGTGGGTGGACGTCCGAACAACAAACAGTACCAGAARGCGGTGTCCAAAGCTAACAGGGTCCACGTCTTCTTGGGTTACATGTATGAGGGGGGSCGGCGCAAAGAAAACTGGCTCTTCCTGGATGACCTGGAGCGCACACAGAGGTGGCCCGCGGAGCTGGCTAAAGCGAACAGGTCGGTCACTACGGTCAACGTGTACCTGAAAAACGTCCATCAGTTCCTGCAGTACTTCATGGAAACACCACCGGACCCCTGCAGTCTGACAAGGAGCKAGCAGGCTGGTGTGGCCAGAGCCCTGAAGAGCTGCCTCCGCGACCTGAGCAGGGAAGTGGTCGTGCACCAGATCTCCGTGAAGGATGCCAAAGTGTCCAGGGCCGTAACGCAGCAACACCTCACCGCGTGCAAGCAGCTGGCCTCCCGCAGGATACCAGAGTTGCTGGGTAAGTGCATAACAGCCAAGGTTCGCTGCAGTCACATCACTGTTTTTTAACCGATATTCCTCCATCCCCACAGACATGCTGGAGGARGAAGACGTCCCAAACGTCAGGCACCGGTTTTATGGTTACATGGCCGCCTTCATATCATCCATCTACGGGCACAGAACAGGTGTGATTGCCAACATGAAGGTGGAAGAGCTGGAGGCGGCGAGAAACGCATCTCCGGAYGGAAGCCACGGCGTTGTCATCAATGTGAGTGTAACCACATCCTGGATGCGGGTGGGTCACTGGAACATTATTACTAATTATTGTTTGTTCTGCCAGGTCAGAGAGCACAAGACCAACCGAGCCTTCGGGATGGCCCAGATCTACCTGACTCGGGACGAGTTCGTCTGGCTGGAGCGGTGGATGCGTCTCCGAGCTTGACTGGAGCCCAACGACAACCGTGTCTTCACCACGGGGACCCCYGGCAACGGGAAGACCCTCTTGCAGTTCCTCCGGGTGGTGTGGGAAGAAATGGGTTTGCCTGGAAGCCCGACCTTCACTGACATCAGGACATCTATTGCCACTCATGCCAGGAACTGCCACAATCCGGATGTGCGCCACAAACTGGCATGTTTCATGTGCCACGACACATCCACAGCTGACCGGTTCTATGCCCTGCACCTCTCGCAAGACCAGTCCAGAAACATGCYGGAGCTTTTCGAAGAAGCCTGCAGGCCCCACCCGTCTGAACCACCAGCATCTGAATAAAATAAAGTTACTTAAATCTTGGTTCTGTTTAAAATGTTTCATTTCATGTAAAAATATGTGTAATTTGTTGGTTTTAAGTTTATTGCTCTGCGGGGAAACATCAAAGAGACTCCATTTAACTTTTAGATTGTAGCTGACATCCAGGCCTGTCTACTGATGTGAGACATGCCGGGGTCCAATGCTTTACAGCCCGGCTAGGCCGCCAACAACACCCGCTGTCGGGGTCTGGATGTGCGTAAATCTCGGTTTTTGCGCATAGATCTCTGCTTGGTTTTCCGCCTATATCTCAGAGAGAGAGAATCGTAGAGACTCCATTCTACTAATGGATTGTAGCTGAGATCCAGGCCTGTCCACTGATGTGAGACTTGCGGGGGTCCGACGCTCCGCGGCCCCGCTAGGCCGCCAACAACGACCGCTGTCGGGTTCTGGAGGCGCGAAATCGCGGTTTTTGCGCATGGATCTCTGCTTGGTTTTCCGCCTATATCTCCGCGAGGGAGAATCATAGAGACTCCATTCTCCTAATGGATTGTAGCTTAGATCCAGGCCTGTCCAATGATGTGAGACATGCGGAGATACAACGCTCCGTTGCCTGGCTAGGCTGCTAACAAGACGGGGTCTGGACCTGTGGTTTTTGCACTAAGTCCACACTTTTTGTTTTTTTCACTAAGTCCAAACCTCCAGCCTCCTCACCCACCCTCACCTCTCTCGCTGGCCCACCCACGTGCACCTGCTCCGGACACCAAGTACAAACCTCCAGCCTCGTTGGAAGCGTTGGATTGCTCTGGTCACTTTATAATGGAGTGGAAGCGATGACCAAATGTCCCAGTCTTTATGTTAGGGAAATGGGGACCGTTTTTTAAAGGAAGTGGGACATTTGGAATGCTTTATAATGGGGAGATTGGGATTTCCAAATGTCCCATTCATACGGGTGGAAGACCCTAAGTGTTGAATGGGACATTTGGAAATCCCAATGTTCCCATTATAAGGCATGCCAAATGTCCCAGTTCCTTTTCCTTTAAAAGGGAAACAGGACATTTGGCATGCTTTTTAATGGGGAGATTGGGATTTCCAAATGGTCCTTCTGATTGGTTGAAGGTGTTTATCAGGCTCTTTACACATGATCAGGGAGGGACAACCCCGCCTTCCTTCCCTCCACCCATAGGAGATTTCCCCGGTAACAGACAATGTTGTATATTGGGGAGATATAAATGCTCATAGTTCTTCAGGTACATGATAAAGTGCCTTTCAAAGGCCTATTTTGGCACTGTCCACCTCAGAAGGACTTTTGTAGACTTTCCTGAGGTTTCAGGCCTCTTTTCAGCTTGCTGGGGCTTTTTTTTTTTGGTTTAAGTTAATTGAGAAGGTCAAAATCCCTATCTTTGATCCCATTTGTCCCTCTTGTACCCTAATGTCCCAGTAGTAAAAAAAAAAAAAAAATTTCCCATAATCCCGTTCGGTTTCCCAAATGTCCCGATTGGTCAGTAGCCCTGTAAACTACATGTCCCATATTGCCTCTCGGTTTCCCTAACGTCCGGAT
>NW_013953090.1:72627-75799 GCF_001266775.1 Austrofundulus limnaeus | reverse complement strand
TGGATCGAGGGCTGTTTTTCAATAGATCGCAGCGACGGAGCTGCTCTGCTACGCATGAAACCCTGACCCAGAATCAGGTCGTCTGCAAGTCATTTAGCACCGCACCCCCGTGAAACGTGCAGCGCGCGGTCAGTGGGACGCGCCTGTCCTCGAGGCGCGCCCCGTACCCGGTCACGAACGTTTCTTCGCACCGGCCCGGAGGCCGGCTACCCTTAATCATCTGAGGAGTCGCAGCGCTCCGGTTAGGGTTAGGGTTTTTTTTTCCAGCATTTGGCCCAGTGAGTGCAGCTGATTGCGGGCTGGCTCCAGCTGCTCCGTTTTCTTCTGGAAGAGCTGATTGCTAATTGGTTCCAGCTGTGGCCGGTCAGCTTAGGTTCTCAGCGAGCTGGGCTGATTGCTGATTGCCTGCACCTGTTGCCAGCCAGCTTCTGCCTCTATATATATCGGTTCTTACTGCCAGCAGAATCACTCTGAGGACAGGCTGCGAGAAGGTAAGTGTGCTCCGAAACTTGACCTGGGTCTTTTGTCTGGTTCTTACTGATTTGTTTCTCCTGTTTTAATGTGTTTGTGCAGATGCCGAGTGCGGCAGCTGCCCGTTGTCCGCTCTGCGTCGGACGGTTTAAAGCCATGTCGAGCCACCTCAGGCGGGCACACGGTGTGAAGAACCTCCACGAAAGGAAGCTGCTTTCCAACTTAGCCTTCGGGAGAGTGAACGTCAGGGACCACGCCTGCCCCGTCGACAGCTGCGCCTACAGGGAGGGACGGCTGGACAAGCACATCCTGCGGGGCCACGTGGAGCTGACCGAGGAGGACAGGCGGGCTCGGCTGCGTCTGGTGAGGCGAAAATGCACCCGCGACATGATTAGGCAGCTCGGGTTAACACAAGCCAGCCCGCCGTTGGTCTCGGACCTCCACGTGGAGGAGCCCGGCGGGGAAAGGCAGGCCGCCATTTTGGTGCCGCCCGGCGGGGAAAGGCAGGCAGCCATTTTGGTGCCGCCCGGCGGGGAAAGGCAGGCCGCTTTGCCGGTGCCGCCCGGCCTCCCGGTGCCGCCCGGCGGGGAAAGGCAGGCCGCCCCGCCGGAGCCGCCCGCCCTGCCGGTGCCGCCCGGCGGGGAAAGGCAGGCAGCCTTGCCGGTGCCGCCCGCCCTCCCGGTGCCGCCCGGCGGGGAAAGGCAGGCCGCCCTCTCCAGCGTGGAAGGCGAGGACCAGGCAGACGGGGACGACCCATGGGAGGACCAGGCGGACGGGGGCGCCCCGGGGGAGGACCAGGCAGACGGGGCGCCCCGGGGGAGGACCAGGCAGACGGGGGCGCCCCGGGGGAGGACCGGGCAGTCGGGGGCGACCCGGGCATGACCACACCCCGGGACGGACCGCTCCCTTCCCAGCAGCTGCTTCCCTTGCCAGGACCGGTGGCACGCTTCCTGCGGGGCTTCAGGACGTTTCACATGGGCGGGCGGCCGAGCAACAAACACTACCAGAACGCGGTGTCCAAAGCCAACAGGGTCCACGCCTTCCTGGCTTACATGTCCGAGGGGGCCCGGCGAAAGGAGAACTGGCTGTTCCTGGACGACGTCGAGCGCATTCAGCGGTGGCCCGCGGAGCTTGCCAAAGACCACAAGGCGGTCACCACGGTCAACACGTACCTGAAAAACGTCCACCAGTTCGTGCAGTACTTCATGGAAACCCCGCCGGAGCCCTGCGGTCTGACGAGGAGCCAGCAGGCTGGTGTGGCCCGAGCCCTGAAGAGCTGCCTCCGGGACCTGGCCAGGGAAGTGGTCGTGCACCAGATCTCGGTGAAGGAAGCCAAAGTCTCCAGGGCCATAATGCAGCAACACCNGGGTGGGTCACTGGAACATTTTTACTAATTATTGTTTGTTCTGCCAGGTCAGAGAGCACAAGACCAACCGAGCCTTCGGGATGGCCCAGATCTACCTGACCCGGGACGAGTTTGTCTGGCTGGAGCGGTGGATGCGTCTCCGAGCTCGACTGGAGCCCAACGACAACCGTGTCTTCACCACAGGGACCCCGAGCAACGGGAAGACCCTCTTGCAGTTCCTCCGGGTGGTGTGGGAAGAAATGGGTTTGCCTGGAAGCCCGACMTTCACTGACATCAGGACATCTGTTGCCACTCACGCCAGGAACTGCCACAATCCGGATGYGCGCCACAAACTGGCACGTTTCATGTGCCACGACACCTCCACAGCTGACCGGTTCTATGCCCTGCACCTCTCGCAAGACCAGTCCAGAAACATGCGGGAGCTTTTCGAAGAAGCCTGCAGGCCCCACGCGTCTGAGCCACCAGCATCTGAATAAAATAAAGTCACTTAAATCTTGGTTCTGTTTAAAGTGTTTCATTTCATGTAAAAATATGTGTAATTTGTATGTTTTAAGCTTATTGCTCTGCGGGGAAACATCATAGAGACTCCATTCCACTTTTAGTTTGTAGCTGAGACCCAGGCCTGTCGACTGATGTGAGACATGCGGGGGTCCAATGCTCCGCGGCCCGGCTAGGTTGCCAAAAACACCCGCTGTCGGGGTCTGGATGGGATTAAATCTCGGTTTTTGCGCATGGATCTCTGCTTGGTTTTCAGCCTATATCTCAGCGGGTAAAAATCATAGAGACTCCATTCAACTTTTAGTTTGTAGCTGAGATCCAGGCCTGTCCACAGATGTGAGACATGCGGGGTTCCAACGCTCCGCGGTACGGCTAGGCCGCCAACAACACCCGGTCTTGGGCATGGAACTAAGGTTTTTGCGGGGTTTTCCGCCTATATCTCCGCGGGGGGAAATCATAGAGACTCCATTCTACTTTTAGTTTGTAGCTGAGATCCAGGCCTGTCCACTGATGTGAGACATGCGGGGGTCCATAGCTCCGCGGCCCGGCTAGGCCGCCAACAACACCCGCTGTTGGGGTCTGGATGTGATTAAATCTCGGTTTTTGCGCATGGATCTCTGCTTGGTTTTCAGCCCATATCTCCGCTAGGGGATAATCATAGAGACTCTATTCTACTTTTGAATTAAAGCTGAGACCCAGCCCTTTAAAACGGTGCCCGCTATGCCAGGATCGGGCACTGCCAGGCCCGGCTAGACTGCTAACAAAACCCGGTCTGGATCTCTGGTTTTCGCACTAAGTCCACAGTTTTTGGTTTTTGCACTAAGTCCAAACCTCCAC
>NW_013953090.1:69293-70544 GCF_001266775.1 Austrofundulus limnaeus | reverse complement strand
AGCCCGGACCGGTACGGGCCCGGGCCTCGCCCTCAGGGAGCCGTCCGCGCTCTAAGTCCCGGAGGCCCAGAAAGACCTGGTCGTGCTGCGCACCGGAGAAGCATCCCGGGCGTCGAACCGCCCCGAGACTCGGCCGACAAAAGGTTGGATTGAGGGCTTTATTTCAATAGATTGCAGCGACGGAGCTGCTCTGCTACGCATAAAACCCTGACCCAGAATCAGGTCGTCTGTAAGTCATTTAGCACCGCAACACAGTGAAACGTGCAGCGCGTGGTCAGTGGGACGCAACTGCCCTCGAGGCACGCCCCATACCAGGTCACGTACGTTTCTCCGCACCGGCCCGGAGGCCGGCTACCCTAACTATCTGAGGAGTCGCAGCGCTCCGGTATCGTCACGTCTAGGTCAGTGGCCCACCTCCTCCTCGGAGGGCCGCGGAGGCTCACTGACTCAGGGGCGACGGGCCGCCGGTTCCGGAGAGCAGACGTGGCCCGCCCGTGTCCGACGCGTCGCCTGCGCTGGAGCTCCGCCCGCAGTCCCACCCACGAACAGCTCCGCCAAGGCGGCCCGTGCGCACGTGACGCGGATGCGGACAACCAGGAAGAACGGGTTCCACCGGCAGCCGATCCGCGCCTCGTGCGGGCGCTCGACGGAGAAGCCGCCCCTCGTGCGCCGGCACGGAGACCGGCATCGAGGAGGGAGGGAAGACGGAAACAGAGGCATCGCGGACGACGGAGGTACGGTCCCGGACGGTACCGGACGCCTGCGCGCCGGGTGACCCGACATGTCTGCACTTGGGGGGACGAAGGCGCGAGGGGCAAGCCCCTCTACCTGCGACGCCCCAGATGCGGACACGGCGAGCCGTGTCCGATTGATGACCAAGCGACCCTCAGACAGGCGTAGCCCCAGGACGGACCCGGGGCCGCAAGGTGTTTTCGAAGTGTATCGATGATCAATGTGTCCTGCAAATCACATTAGTTCTCGCAGCTAGCTGCGTCCTTCATCGACTCACGAGCAGAGTGATCCATCGCTAAGAGTTGTCTGAGATGTTTGAGGTTGACAGGGATCGTAGAGAGGGGTTTAACTGGGGCATCCCACCTCCCGGGCACTCCCCTCCGCGCCGGGACGCGGGGAGGAGGTATTGAGCCCCTCTCCCCCTCCAGGCTGAGGGGGAGAGTGAGGGCACCCGCGGAGGCGCGCGGCGTTCGGCCGGACCGGAGACCGCTCGCCGCCCTCGGAACCTTAAGCGAGCGC
>NW_013953090.1:62755-65053 GCF_001266775.1 Austrofundulus limnaeus | reverse complement strand
GCAACACGTCCATAATGTCAGTTTTTTGTAAACGGTTTAGATTTTTTTGACCTAACCCTAGCCAGCTCCAAAAAGTGGGGTAAAAATCAAAATCCGACACAGCGTTTGCAAGGTTTTGGTGGTCAATCGGAGCTAAGTTTTTTTAGAAAGGTGTTAGGAGGTCTATTTTCGAATATATCGTTCCTGGGCTTGCGCCGAACGCGGCAGACTTGTTCCCGTGCACCTCGGGCCCTTGGGTCCCTCATGGCGGCTCCCCAAAGTTTTGAGAAGGTCCAAAAAACTGGGGTTGGTTTCTTTTCAACCGTAAGTCCGATTCCAACAAAACCTACATGGATCTTCAAGTCTCTGGGCCCTCTTTAACATAGTTCAGAGCCAGGAGCTCTGGGGCACAATTTTTTTCAGGGGCCTCGTTGAGCAACGGGACCATGACGGTTGGGTTGTGGGTGTAAAATTATGTGTACTTGTCTATTTTGATGGTAGTTTTTGTGTTTCGGGGTCCCTGGGGCCTAGCAGTTTTTGGCCCCTGACAGGGGCATAAACCACCAGTAAGCGTACACGGGTGATATTTGCAGCTTTTTTACACTCAATTCTGAGAGGTAGGTTAAAGCTAGAAGGTTTAAACATGGAGTGTACTGTCAGACCAATTTTTTGAAGGTTCCTAGACCGTTTCAGTTTTGTAGCTATTTCATAGCCAAAGCTATTAACGGAAACATGTACAATTTCAGCTAGTGGCACTAAGTGTAAAGACAGTTTGCAGTATTTTTACCCCACCTTTTTTCAAGTTAGCTTTTAGCTAGAAGGCTGTAACTCTCAGGGTACTCTCAGACCATGCCGCTAGTCGGCATCGTTTATGGTCGGAACTACGACGGTATCTGATCGTCTTCGAACCTCCGACTTTCGTTCTTGATTAATGAAAACATTCTTGGCAAATGCTTTCGCTTTCGTAATAAACTTTAATCTGGAAAATTTAACATGAAACCTGAGTCATAACAAAAGTAAAAAACGGGTACGACAACAGTATTACTCCGTACCAGTGTCAAATTATTCATGTCAGGATTCGCGTTCGGCTGGTCTTTGCGATCGCAACGAGCCCACCCGCACCTTTCTATGCCTCTCCTGGGGTCCGCAAGTCCCCCAGAGGCCTCGGTCAGGCTTCGTTTGTGGCCTTCTGTGTGGGCCACAGAAGGCCAGAAGGCCACAGAAATGGAAATTTTCACCGGCTGTACTTTGAATGGGTTTCCCGAGGTAACGGAGGATCCTCATGTTTCGGAGTGCGTTTGGGCTCAGTGATTCACGTAGGAACGTTGGATCTGGGCAAGCTTGGTGCCTTGGAAAGGTCTTTTTAAGACAAAAAGAAAGAGCCCAGGCTTGCTTAGATGGCACCTTCCTAGGGGCCACAATTAACCCACGAAATTGGAGCCGTAGGCCCCCATTGACTTGCATTGCGGAGTGCGTTTGGGCTCTGTGATTCGTGTAGGAACGTTGGATCTGGGCAAGCTTGGTGCCGTTGGAAAGGTCTTTTAAAGGCGAAAATAATGAGCCCAGGCTTGCCTAGATAGCACCTTCCTAGGGGCCACAATTAACCCGCGAAATTGTAGCTGTAGGACTTACATAGACTTACATTGAGTTTAGGTCTGTGTTCAATGGGCCGCCACGGGTCACAGGAATGGTCCAGACCCACCATATTATAGAGTCGGGTAGAAAGAGTTGTGTTGAATAAACTCTGAAAATCTGGTAGTCCTAGCTCAAAGCTAAGGTACCTAAATTAACTTGCAAGCAAGTGAAGGCCGGAGGACAATTCCCGCTTTTTTTTTGCACCTTTGACGGCCCATATCTCCCTGTAGGAAGCACTAAATTGTACCAAATTTTCATGAGAGGTAGATGAGGACAGGCCGCAGCTACCCTGAAATTTTGGCCGGCCTAGGTGTACGTTAAGACCCCCAAACGATCCCGCAAAAGTCGGGTGCGGGTATTTTAAGTCAAAAAGGGGGCGGCAGAAAAAAATTCATAACTCGAGAACCCAAGGGCCTAGAGACCCCAAATTTTAACCACCTATACTTGGAGTAAGCCGAAAAATAGTGTAGAAAAATGTCCAAATTAACTGTGTTAGTCTGTGCACTCTGATGGTGGTAAGTTACAATGAAGCCACAGCTGTTCTGGAGCAGACRGACAGATGTCCTAGGCTTTGACACCTGTACTCCAGTAAATTAAACCAGTGGTTCCCAACCTTTTTTGACTTGTGTACCCCTGGGCCATTTTGTCATACCACTAGTACCCCTTCAGTCAACATAACGATGA
>NW_013953090.1:61138-61691 GCF_001266775.1 Austrofundulus limnaeus | reverse complement strand
CTGATAAATGCACGCATCTCCGGAGGTCAGCGCTCGTTTGCATGTACAGTATTGGCTCTAGAATTGCCACAGTTATCCAAGTAACGGCGAGCGATCAAAGGAACCATAACTGATTTAATGAGCCATTCGCAGTTTCACTGTACCGGCCGTGTGTACTTAGACATGCATGGCTTAAACTTTGAGACAAGCATATGCTACTGGCAGGATCAACCAGGTAGCCTCCGCCGCCGGAGGGAGGGGGGGGGGCCCGGACGCCGGGGCTCCGGAGAGGCACCCAACGTCGGCCGTCGTGTCATGCAGAGGGCCGGGTCCCGTGCCCCGCCGTGATCGCAGGGCGTGAGAAACGTCGTGCTTCGGGAAGCCCGCCGCGTGGCGTGGGCGAACGGCTCCTTCCCGTCCGTGCGGTGCCGGAGCACCGCCGGGCGAGCCGGCCCACCGCGCCGGGATCCTTGGCAGTACCGCTGCAAACTCAGTCTTCCGCTCGGTCCCGTCACCTACAGTTCGAGCCTCGGGCCGTGGCGGGCGCGCGGGCGCGCTCGCCGGTGGCGGACGG
>NW_013953090.1:58521-59205 GCF_001266775.1 Austrofundulus limnaeus | reverse complement strand
CTGGATCTGTTCCTTTGAATGCCCGAAAGAGATCCATCAGGGGGGTTGGTGAATTTTTCGCACTATTGCCGAAATATCAGAGGAGGTCGTTTTCGGCGGCAGCGGTCGATAAACCCCGGTGCTGAGCGTCTGGGAGCGGTTCCACCTGACTGGATCTGTTCCTCGCGATGCCTGGAACTCACCCATGAGCTGGCATTCCCAATTTTTTGCATTATTGCCGAAATTCAGCCGTTTCGCCCGCCGGAGCTCGCCCGCCGACCTTTGACGGCTTATATCTCCGCGGGGGAGCGTCCCAGGAACGCGCAGCCACCACCAGGTTGTAGCTGAGGTCCGTAGCTTTCAAACGAGCCCTCAGGCGCCCGGATCCGACGCCGGGAGCCGGAGCTAGAGGCTCCGCAACGAACGGACTGCATGACCGTGAGAAAAAAATAAAAAAGAAAAGAGAGGAAAAGAAAAGAGATGGCCCGAAGTGCGGCAGCATTCGGCGGTTTTTCGGGAATAGCTCCGCGGGGGAAGGTCGTAGAGGAACGGTTCAAAGCTCTGCTTGTAGGGCAGAACCAGAGCTTCAAAAGCCGACCAGGCAGCCCGGGATCAGACGCTGCCTTCCTGGGGTGGGGGGCGAAAAACCCCCCTGCTGGAGGCCCGACGGAGCGTATTTTCGGCGGTTTTTCGTGAATAGCTCCG
>NW_013953090.1:57074-57682 GCF_001266775.1 Austrofundulus limnaeus | reverse complement strand
ACCTCCAGCCTCCCCACCCACCCTCGCCTCTCACGCTGGCCCACCCACGTGCACATGCTCCGGGCACCGAGTACACACCTCCAGCCTCCTCACCCACCCACCCACCCTCGCCTCGCCTCTCACGCTGGCCCACCCACGTGCACATGCTCCGGGCACCGAGTACACACCTCCAGCCTCCTCACCCACCCACCCACCCTCGCCTCGCCTCTCACGCTGGCCCACCCACGTGCACCTGCTCCGGGCACCGAGTACACACCTCCAGCCTCCTCACCCACCCACCCACCCTCGCCTCGCCTCTCACGCTGGCCCACCCACGTGCACCTGCTCCGGGCACCGAGTACACACCTCCAGCCTCCTCACCTCACCCCACCAATCCCCACTCACCTTGGCCCGGCTCCATCTCACCAACGATGCTAGGATCAGGCAGGGGTGCAGCCTCCACCTCCACGGGTCGGTTCTGACACGACCCGGGAAGAATGAAGGCTTAGTCCCGGCCCTGATCGGCTCTCCACAACAAGATCAGCAACTCCGGCCGGCAGACCTCCAGGACCCAGCACACCTCTCGAACCTGCGTACCCACACTTAAGCACCCATCCCTGGTTACAGAC
>NW_013953090.1:54133-54394 GCF_001266775.1 Austrofundulus limnaeus | reverse complement strand
GACAAAAGGTTGGATCGAGGGCTGTTTTTCAATAGATCGCAGCGACGGAGCTGCTCTGCTACGCATGAAACCCTGACCCAGAATCAGGTCATCTGCAAGTCATTTANGAGCGGGCCCGAGCGTCGAGAGGGGGGCCGGCCGAGCCCTGACCGGTCCGGGCCCGGGCCTCGCCCATCGCGGAGCCGTCCACGCTCTAAGTCCCGGAGGCCCAGAAAGACCTGGTCCTGCTGCGCACCGGAGAAGCATCCCGGGCGTCGAACC
>NW_013953090.1:46947-53514 GCF_001266775.1 Austrofundulus limnaeus | reverse complement strand
GCTATATAAATAAATTGCATTGAATTGAATTGAACTGAATTGAATTGAATTAAGCAATTTGAGATGTTTTTGTCCGTGAAAGGTTTTATAGAAATGAAGTTTACTTACAGTACTTACTTGTTAGTTTTGCTTCCCATAGTTCTGTCTGTCTGTAGCTAAAACAATAAAAAAGCGTTTGGACTTTGAGAGGAAAGTAGGTCTAACTGGACTTCACGGGTTCCCTGTGGCTGGAACCGGCTTACCTCTGGGGCAACATCAACACCCTACACTCTTTTCTCCAAAGCTCAAAAATGGTTCTGTTGGACKAGCCAGCATGGTTGTGGACGGGCTGGCTAGATTCTCTTCTCTGCACAAAGTTCAACCTCCGACTACTGGTCTATGTACAATGATTGCCATATTGTTTTGACTAAATTTCACCAAACTAACTCAACTAAAATAGAAAACACACTAAACTACAACTTAACATTAAATTCCAAACACGTCAAATAATACAAATCTCCCATTCTTACTATCGCTCCATTGCTTCTGAACTTCATTCAATTTTGCATCTTTTTATTCTCTTCTTCCTATAGATATTTTTTACCCCTTTTTTGTACCAAAAAACTTCAGGCCTCAGTTTGAAAAGTAGTTGCTGCCTGCTGCTGCAAAGTACATCAGATAGGTCATTTTTTAGAAGAAAAAAAAAACTGGCATAAACTATTCATCATAATTCCAATTTTACCTGGCCTATCAACGTAATTTAAAAAATAGTGCAAAGTTTAAAGTCGGAATTGTTCTCTTGACTAAAACTGAAACCGGCTCAGATACWGCATATCTTTCTGGTTAGACTATTTTAAAGAAGTCATGTGACCAAGACGCAACAACGTCTGCAGGGACTTCAGAGGGTTAAAGTATCGGTAAGAAAGACAAAGCACTCAAAATCTGACAAAAGCTTTGCAGTAAACATCATAGGAAAAAATGATGAAAGAGCTGWATGAACAATGGCAATGACAGAAAAAAGGGAGACATAAACAGAAGTTGCTCTAAGTAATGAGATTCTTTTTGAAAGTCACTCTGTTGTTAATTGTCTTATTTATTGTCACTTTGTTTGTTGGGTTGTTTAATGTGTTGTTTATTGTTTTGTTGTTTATTGTTTTGTTCTTTAATGTCTTGTTGTTTCATCTCCTGTTTGTTGTTTGTTGTCATGTTGTTTAAAGACAGTGTAAAGTAAATTTTACTATTTTCTTCATTAAACATTATAAATGTCACAATTGCATTGTTGTAAATGAGTAAAAATTCTCACAACTGTAGATACTTTAATTTTGGAGGTATAGATCAATTTGTGTTTAAAGATATGTTTGTTTCAGGATTTTCTGGGCGTGCTTTTAAAGGCGGCTGTGTTTCGTCACACGGCCGCCTTAACATAACCTCGGCATAACTCCGCCCCCTGCTGCTCCAGCAGTATAAAAACGTTCTTCGCCTCGGCCATTACTGTTCACTTGCTAATCGCAGATAGCATCAGATAACAATAGCATCAGGTAGCAATAGCATAGATATTTTTGTTGTTGTTAGCTAGCTAAACAATTCCCATTTTACTCCAGATAGTTTTACTAACTAACTGGAGACACAGTTGGGATTTATGGACAGTCGTTTGGTGCTGGTTCATGAGGCTCTACCGACCGCCTCCCTCCCGGACTCTCCTCCCGACATCGCCACCTCTCCTGCACCTGATGGTGGGACAATGCCTCACCCAGTAAACGTAGTAAGTTGCTGTTTGTGCTTTTATTGTAAACATTCTAAGTGTTGGCTATTTAGTACATGATTCGGGTTTCGGGGGACCCTCCGACTCGCGCGCACGTTAGACTCCCTGGTTTGTGTTTTAAGACGGGTCGGGTGGTTACCYCGGGGAGAGAGGGCGCAGCGAGGCACTGAGTCCATGGCCCCGGGAAGCGGCGAGGTCGGAGCGGAGAGGGCGCTGTAAAGCTCACGGCCGAGACCGCGAGCCACCTTCGCCCCCAAGCCCTTCCTTGCCGACCCAGAGCCGGTCGCGGCGCACCGCCCGGAGGAAATGCGCCCGGAGAATGAGTAGGGCTGGAGAACTCCAATAGGCTGCCAGCCTTCGTGAACATCTCCTCCTCAGTACAGGACACGGACACAGTGACACTCAGCGTGTGGGCGTGGTTTCAGCGCCTCCAGCTGACACGCCCCCAGCATTTTCAGAACAGAGCCATTGATGTTTTTTCATTATTTTTGAGACACTTTTATAAAGTAAACAATGCAAATCAGTCAAATTTAGATGGGTAATTAATAACACATATTTCTGTTGTGTGACAAACTCAAAACACAAATTTCATTTTACTTTACACGGTCTTTAATGTTTTGTTGTTTATTGACCTGTTGTTGTTTTTTTGTTCTGTTGTATTTATTTCCTGTTGTTTATTGTTCTGTTTAATGTCTTGTTTATTGCKCTGTTCTATTGTCCTGTTCATTGTCTTGTTATGGGTAGTTTGACTCTGTCTGAGGTAATCGATGGCTCACTGCATCTATTGGATTATGTGAGGGATTTGAAACCAGGATTAGGCCACTGGACTGGAGACACTGTGGGGGCTGTGTATATTCGTGTCAGGGTGCATGACTCAGGGGGTGGGAGGTGTGACCACAAAGCGTATTTTGTCTTCATTCAGTCTTTACTGTCTCTGATACAGCCTGTCCACTATGAACATGTTCTGCTTCACGCTGGTAAGACCGATCTTCTGAATGTATTTGTAGTTTTCATTTAGTCCATTGGAACTTGTTAACAAAACTCATGAGCAGAGGAACTGCCTTTTTATGTTGATAATGTTTTTGATTTTGTAGAGGATCAAGTGTGATTAGAACAAACTTTAAAGCACTGTCAMTTCAGTCAGTGTTGTTATTGTTATTTGCATATTATTCAAATGAATGACTGTATTATGGTAATATTGTTGGTACACATTACACNTTTTTTTTTTTTTTTGACAAAAAGTACATTCATATTGATCGTAAGTAAATTGACAGAAATAAAAGCAGAAAACATCCAGGGGGAAAATACTTTTTATAGACACTGTACATGGTGAAACTGTGCAAAGTCAATGATCAAATTGTAGATAAGAGAAAGGTTGAACTGTTCAGGAATCAGTTTGTCTCCCCCCTGGTGTCAGTCAGAATATTGACAATTTGTTTTCTCATGAGATAAGAGATTTTATTGTTTGAATTGATTTTGTGGGGGAAAAGCGGCAGATAATATACGATTTTTTTCTTCTTTCTGTTGCCTTTCATTTTATTTGTGATTTTTATATATTATTGCACATTGAATTTAGTTTTGTTTTTAAAGAAATTAAGTTAATAAACTAATGTGATAAGATGATTCAAGAGTAGCTGATTTTTATCGATCTTCAGAGGCAGATCCAACAGAAGAGAAGGTGGAGCGGACATGAGTGGCTCACTCTGCACCCCCAAACCCTCCACTCTAAAAAAGAGGTGTGAATTTCTGCTTTAAATTGAAACCATTTCTATGTCTCCGTGTGTTAGTGTGAAAGCATAATGATGCACAAATACCAAATACAAGTACTTACATTTGAGTACATGTAACATCAAGTAAAAACACTGAGTGCCATTATACTTTTTACAATTCCTTTTTGAAACTGTTTGAAAATGAGGAGCTTTTTCCTGATGTTACCTCCTCAAACAAAGCAGGACAGCAACAATCTTTTCCAAAAGATCCCACTGGTGAGTGGTGGGATTGTTGGGAACATCATGTTCAGAGCTGTATATTCCAAGGAACTTCTTGTGCTCAATGACAGACTGTAGTCATTTCCCACTGTTGTTAACAACCTCTTTAAACTCAGAGCTGTGATTTTTTTTTTATGTTTTATCAAATTGCTTGTAAAATTATCTCTTCTCTTGGTAGCTTTGCTGAGCAGAATCTACAGTCCATTTATCTTTGTCCTCATTGGTCACTTTGAAATTCCTCCATATGATGACTTCTTTTAATAATCAACTTTACAGAGCATTGCCACTGCCAACTGGTAAGGGGTTTGGATCAGAAATAAAAACAAACTTGCCTAAACACAGCTGACAGGGCTCCTCTACCACTTGACTGCTCCACTGGTGAACGTTATGCCTCTCAGCTGAGCAGTCAGGTAAAGTGGCATCAGAACTTATAATTATTGTGTACAAGTACACACACAATATCAGACTTATACCTCATACTGGTATTGTTGCATCCCTACATACAAGACCCCAGGAGGTTGAAATAATTTGTAATAACAGGAAAATTGTTCCTTAAAAAATTAAAGTTCACAACTTTGGTACTGGATGAAGTCATTTAGAATGGTACAGTGTTAAACAGTACTTTTGAGGTTTAATGAGAGTAGGACCCAAATATAGTGCAAAAGTCGTCATGAAGCTATCAGCGATCAAGTTTGAATGTAAAGTCACTGCATTATTTTGGCAATTTTTCTTTTAGATTTCACGGTATGTAAGCAAAATGATCCATCAATTTTTACACAATGAAACAAAATGTGTTACAATAACTAGTTAAGCCTGGATTCTTTCCAGACATGAGAAGAAGTGGTTTCTGAAGCTCGAACAACAGCTGATAACACCAAGAACTAGGGGTGTAAAGTCAACAGATTTATCTTAATACGATATGTTGATTTGTTTGGATGACGATACAATGTTTCTTCGTTATCACAGGGGGTCATGATACGATTTCAAATCAGATCAATTCACAAATCTGCCATCAATATGATGATGAGATATCATATGCCCATCTAACACAAATGATCGTGTTAGATGGGCATATTATATTGATTCACATAGAGCATGATGATGACGATATGGATAAATGTTTACGTTTTGCCTTGATACAATTGAATCATTTATCTGTTAATCAACCTATTGATGTGGATTAATGTATTGTTATACCCTTACCAAAAACCTGGTCCTAAATTAAAATAATCAGAGGACACAAGGATGGGCAAATTACTAGCAAAAACAAAAATCCAGATTTCTTCCATTATATCAAGTTGATTTGATGATTACTTTTGAAATAATTGATTTTGAAACACTGAATAGATAAAGATGATAAATTCTTAAGACTACTAAGAAAGCAAACAGAAACATCACTTTCAAAAAGCTAGAATTTCACGGATTTTTGGCCACTGCCATGAAAGTCAGGCAATCATAAAATTGCTTCTGTGTGCAACATTAGCAAACACAAAAATAACAATAAATCAAACTTTGTTACTACCAAATCAAATTTTAGCTCAGTATCTACAGTACATAATCATTCACAATGCATACTCTTAGGGCTAACAGATGGCCTCAATATATTTGTTTAAACTTTGGTATGCAAGGCAGCAAGCAATGTGCATTCATTTAAGGAATGCTAGTTTTCCTATTTTGTGTATTTGAAATTGAAAGTTTTTGTATAAATGTTAATACTTTTCAGATCTATGAGAATCTGTCTCAATAAAATACCGTAAATTATTGTTTGCATGAATGACCAGATTCCTGCTTCTATCAAAAAACTAAAATCCTGGCACAGATAAATGTAGAACCTGCAGTCTGTTTGGTGTTTAGTGCATTTCTCCAAAACCTCTAAAAAAACAACAATAATAATCCCTTATTTGTTTAGTGGGAGCAGCAGCAGACAGAGTGGAGATCCTCACAGCAATAGGAACAATGGGACGTTTAGGCCATAGTATACCCATAGCTCCCACAGTGCAGTGCAACCAGCAGCCTGTCTCTCAGAACCTCCTGGCTTGGGTATTCTGGGAGTTTCAACATGTTGATGCTGCAAATAAGCAGAACATGGAGAACTGGGTCATTGATGGTCATGATGATATTGACAAAAGTGGTCAGAACAACTCATGTGTAGCCAACAAAAGAAAGTTAATCTCTTCTTTCCCAAAATGTTGCAAAACAATGGCAAACCTGAAGACCGGTTCAGATTTAACACCTGGGTTACAACAATGTAAGAAAGACTCGTTATCGGAATTAACCAGACAAATCGCTCCACCAACTAAGAACGGCCATGCACCACCACCCACAGAATCGAGAAAGAGCTATCAATCTGTCAATCCTTTCCGTGTCCGGGCCGGGTGAGGTTTCCCGTGTTGAGTCAAATTAAGCCGCAGGCATGCAGTGAGTTGAGTGAGAAGGGAAAAAGGGGTGATACTTTTTTCTCACTTTACTTCATGTTAAAGCTCTCATTACCAGTCACCAAAACCCATAATACAATATCAAACACTTTATCTTGCAAAGGCCCACCCAACAGGACTATCCCCAGTTGTAAATCTTATTCACATTAGCCATGAAACCTCCTGCTATGCTGTAAAAAAAAACACAGAGCAATTACAGACATTACAAATTTTTTTAACAACCTTAACAAACTTTTTAAAAAATGTAGTGAGTAGAAAGTACAGATAATTGTGTAAAAATGTAATAAGTAAAAGTATGCTGAAAAATAATTACTCAAGTAAAGTACAGATATCCAAAAATTCTACTTAAATTCTTCTTGTGTATGTACAGTATGTGTGTATGTTTGTGTGTGTGTGTATATAT
>NW_013953090.1:39801-45947 GCF_001266775.1 Austrofundulus limnaeus | reverse complement strand
TGTATGGAGGTCAAGGGTCACTGAACTTATCAAACCAAATTTGAGTTCCAGAAATTAGTTCTAAAGGTTTTGAAATCAATAAAATGACAACAGTGTCCAAATTTATGCACCTTCTTAATTTTGTTTAACCAATTATTTCACATTTTCTGTAAATCATATAAACTTCATTGCACTTCTCAAATATCACTGTTTGTCCCCTATATGGTATACTGTATTTAACTGATGTTTTTTATCCAAACAATCAATGATTTATAAAAGGTAAATCAGGAAAATTCACAAGGCTGCCCAAATTTTCGCACCCGACTGTACATCCAAAACAAAAAGACTGGACTTTGAACTACTTCAAGCTGTCCTGGATTGAAGTACTGTCACACAAAGAATGGATAAATTAATTTTGAGCTTTATCAGACTGGAAAGACTAACCTACATTGCTAAAGCAAACAAAAAAACTTTCACAAACTCTGAGAATGGAAATGTGATAGTCACGTTCTTAAGAAAGTCACAGAAAAAAGTGTCTGTTTTTACAAGTTTTTAACTTTATGATGGTGCGTGTGTCCAAGTAAAGCTTACTTAAAAACTGTAATAGAATATTGAAAATTACAATAATCATATTAAAACAAACATAGGCAGATAAAGATTAGAACCACTGAATGACCAAAGAAGGGCTCACCAGGTACTGGAGGTAGGCAGGAGGTTGGATGTGTATGGCACTGCAGCAATCGTAAACTTCTGTAAACCACTGCCACCCATCAGATAGGCAAAACCACCATGAGGAACCCTGGAACTGTGAAAAGACATTTATTAACAAAGAGTCACATGTTTTGTTTTTCTTCGTAATATGTAGTACAGTAGATCCAAACCAACCTTCCGGTAACAAACTGGAGCAGTGGAACACATTCTTCCTGGGTCAGGCTCCTCACCACCTCCCAAAACCACTGTAAAATACACACAGATTAGATAAAGAGGAATGAATGAACTGACAGAAAGACAAATGAACAAACAAGAAATGTATGGCTTGTCTAGCAGCCTACTTTGTTGCAGCAAGACAAAAATGCAACAAATAAAATGGAGGCAAATAAAACTGTGAAAAAAAGTATTAAAACTGTACAAAAATCATTAAAATGGTGGAAAAAATATCAAATTGTACAGGAAATACTAAAACTGTGCAAAATATGATTTAAACAGCGCAAACCAGAGATGGCATTAATTCCAATCACAGATGACAGATTTGTTGTACAGTGTGATGGCCTGAGGCAGGAAAACATTTTTGGTAGGTACTCTGACCCTGGCTTACAAAAGATGTCTCTTGCAACATAGAACATCACCTCTATGGAAGAAAAGGAGCCTGAGCTTCTGGGTGAGGTTGAGAGGTACCGACTACTTGAGAATTGGGCTCACCTTGACCAATAGCCTCAAGAGGGACTGGACCTTAATCCACTCTGGAGTTCCTCAAAAGGTGCCAGGTTGGTGTAGGTCCACTAAAGTTTCTTATAGTTTAAGTGGGCCATATTCCACATCTCCATTGTTGAGGCAGCTGACTTGAGCGGAGGCAAAAGCTCAGATGATGGAGGAGTTTGGTGAGCCCTCACGACTGGAGTTAGATCAGAATGTTGAAACTCAAATTTTTTTAATGCAAACATATCTCTCAGTGCTGGATTCCTTTCATTGTCTCACTGTCCCTTTTAAGAATAGATTTTTTTAGTTGTATTGCTGATCTGTATCCCTGAATGGAAAGGTTCCTGTATACCCAACTGACCTTTATTACTGTCCAGTCTATGTTCTTACTCATCATGATTCATATCATGCACTAAGTTCATGTTTTTTTCTGTCCAGTCCTTTAAGTTTGTACCTTATATCTGGACAGTCCAGTACAAATTCAAATGTTAGATAGGCTGAATCAGCAATAATAAAAAGGCAATCCAAAGTATACAAGATTGTTTTTATGCTATTAAACACATCTTTCCCAGCTTAGAGAAGGACCAAAGGCAGAACGATCGGATGCCTTGTTGAGCCAATCCACTGGTCTCCCAACAGTCAAGGTGTTTTTTTTTCAGGAGAGACTCCACTCCAGAAGTAAACCTCAATCCTGACCTGATTAATCCTGTCAGGAGCTGAAAAATTAATCTCTTAGAAAGGTGATCTTTCCATTTTGCCCTGGCAGATGGAATTCTGATCACCAAATCACATCACATTAACTCCTATCAGGGACATTATGCCTGCTTTTTGATACCCCACTGAATGCATTCCATATGCAACCATTGTACAAAAATAAAAAATTGTAGGCTGATATTATCAGACATTCCCTAATTACAACTCCCACTTGTGCTTCAAATAACATCTTATACATAACTCTAGACAGATTATACCTTTTCTTATACCTCACTCAAATGTGGTGGGCAGCACTAATCTAAAAATCAGTTCCAATTGCCCTAAAACACTAACTCAAATATTTGGGTCCCCTAATTCTAAAGCACAATTGCACTGAAAGTTTTAGCAAAAGCTAATTCTAAAGCATTAAAATAACCCAGTCAACCCATGACCATTCTTCAACAGACAACGAGTCACGTGTTAACATGTTGCTCTCTTAAGACTTATCATTGACATTCCACAGCCTTATTTGTGTTCATATATTGCCAATATGTCACCTGGTGGATCAATGACACACATATGAACAAAATGTGTGACAGCTTTCACACTCAGCTGTTAACATTAACGTTGATCAATAACATTTATAGACCTCAGTTAGCGCTTCTAAATTTTGCCTATAAATTAAGCAAGCATTAATCCACTAATAAATTTTAAAATTAGCAAAAGCCCTAAAGTACTAATCAGGAAATTAGTTCCCCTATTAGTGCTTTAGTGCTTTAGGGGAACTGTGCCCACCACTGCTATTAGGTCAATTTAGAGGCCTTAATCATCATCTACAATTTGCAATAAATGCAATTTCCAATTCTGTAAATAAATATCTCAAATATAAATTTTCTGCCTTTCATTACTGTGTGGTTTTATGGTCCCTTCAGACAAAAAAAGTTGAGTTTTAAGGTTATTGAAACTGAATATAAATAGTTTTTTTTTCCACAATGAGTGACATTATTTTATGAATTAATGAAATTATTGAATGTCCTTTCCTTTACACCTTTTTTTGTGCGACCCCCGTGAGGCATTTGCAATATTATAACTTTTCATTATAAGACACATTTGTAGCATCTCCTGCTGGGTTTCTGATGTTTTGTGAGCATAGGCTGTCTGCAGTAAAAATCCTTGAGAGGTCAAAACTTTTTGTTCTGTGAAACTTGTGAAATTATTATTTTTTCAGTTAACCGTTGGTTCATTTTGCACTTTGAGAAAAGTGCTGGAATCACTACTTTTCTCAATTATTTTAAAGCCGCTGTGAAGCCTGAATATCTACAGGAAACAAGCCTGTCACTTAGAAGTGAAAGCTTAATGATGGTCTGTGTTGTCTACGAGTGTACCAGCCCTGCGTTGACTATTAATAAAGTGGTTGCCATGCCTCTTTGTTTATGCAGTGCTGTGTACATGGACCCAGCCAGCTGATCTGATTATTTGCAGCAAAGAGCCATGATAGAGTTGTCAACATGTGGAAAAAAACAACTTTTCTGTTCTGAACACTAATTTGAACTGTGTGAATGCATTTTGGGGTGTTTGAAAGATGTGTATGGGATATTTAAAGCTGTGCTCATATTGTGAAAGCATGCAAGGCTTTATTTTCTGGTTGAGTGCAAAACTAAACAGTGTGTGTGCTTTTTCCACATTTGAAAGTGCATGTGATGAATCACTCCTTGAAAGTGCACTTCTGAGGAAGTGTTTTGTCAAATTGAGTAGCCATTTTTGTGAGAAGCTGAACCCAATGGAAAGGTGGTCCTAAAGGCGGACCTCATTGATTGTACATGTCCCGCTTTTTGTGTGTCCGCAGTTGATCTCTGCTGCAAAACTAAGTGCTCGGCTTCATCTAGTGTATCTTCATCTTATTCAATTTCTCCCACTTTGAAAGAAATAAGATATTGACACACCTATTTAATAAATTTATTTGATAAATTAAACCTAACCAAATACCTCAAACACGGTCATATGAGTTGTTTATGTTTTGACAATAAACCTTTATACTTTGTAAATAATGAGTGTAATTTGTGATTGAAATATGCTACCAAACAGTCAAACACTGTGGTCAAACAGATTCTGAACAATTTTTCTTCCTCGACTTGTTTCTTTTTTAAAAGTTTTTGTCAACTGAAGCTGATCTAAATGCATTGTAATTTTTATACTTTATCATTATGCTATTTTAACTATCCATATCTTTTTTGACAGCATAATGAGGGGCCCACCTGAATCACTGGATCCTGAAGATCATACCCACTGGTGTACTCAGTGTTCCTGTACCAATCCTCCACATCGATCTCTGGCATCCCTGACAGCAGGAGCTCCTGTGAGTACACACACAGAGATACACACACATTTGTTATTCTATCTCCATGGGGACTTTGCATTGACTTCCATTCATTTACCAGTCATTTCTATAGCCTAACCCTGACCCCTTAACCTAAACCTAACCTCACAGGTGCATACCTAACCTAAACTCAACTTACATTTTAGTCCTTTTTAGTCAAACCTCTGACCCACCAACGGTACCAGGTCTTTGTCACCATAAGGAACAGTGAGTGCTCACTGGGCCACACACACACACACACGTTTGTTTCTCGACCCCGTGGGGACCTTCCATTGACTTCCATTCATGTTTTTTGACTTTATAGCCTAACCCTGATCATATACTCTAAAATTAACCTCACAGAAACTTACCTGACCCTAAAACTAACATAAACCTTGGTCCTAAACCTAACCCCACACCTGTAACANCACACACACACACACACACACACACACACACACACACACACACACACACGCCATCAACCCCCGCCCAAATTTAACCACACTGACACACAGAAACACCCCACTACCACTTAGGGGAGTCATCACCTTTGAGTGACTGCAAGATTAGGGTGTTGTGATTAACTCTGACTGAATGTACATTACATGTGGTGAAACTTTTGTGAACAATGTCATTTACTCATTTGCTCTTAGTCTTTAACCCCCTTTTCCCTACCAACACACCCACAGCCCGCCTCCCAATTTTGCAACATATCTATGTCAGTTTTCAGTATGTAGAGCAAAATATTACTTCTTCTTGCTTGCTGGTGTTGGGCAGACAAACAGATGAGATCACAAACAGACAGGAGACAGAAGTGGAGGTGGCAGACCTCAAGATGTTGAGGTTCTACTTGGAAGTTAGAAAGATTAGGAATGAGATCATCAAGGTACAGCAAAGATAAGAAACTGGGAGATAATGTTAGAAATAGGGATGCACCGAGCCAAAGGAGGATCTGGGAGAGCCAGCTGCTAGGAAGCCTCACAAGGCACAAGCTTGCAGCAGTCTGGACAGTGTGTTTGAAGAGATCACAGATGAGCAAGAGTCATCTTCACTGAGCCAAGCACCAGTTGGTGCTGCAGTTCAGTTAGAGACCTATCTTGGAGAGCCTACAACTGCTCGGGAAGACAACCCACTGCAGTTCTGGGGAGTTAATAAAGTGCGGTTCCCTGATTTGGCTAAACTATCCCAGAGGTACCTCTCAGCTCCATGTAGCAGTGTCAAAACTGAGAGACTTTTCAGCTCAGTGTCACACATTGTTGATGTAAACCGAAACAGAATAACTGCTGGTAATGCAGAAATGCTGCTTTTCATAAAAAAAATGTCCCTCACGTTCTTACACCAAACTCGTACACTTTACAGGTATATACAGATATATCTTTTGCCCAGCCATTATTTTATTTTTTGTACAGTTAATTTAATTTACATTTAGGTGAAATGTGTGGCAAGGCTGTTTGTTAAAAAGATTCTGTAAGAGTTAAAATGTAAAACTTTTTTTGTACAAGTTTTGGACATACTTTACAGATATATACTATCATTTGTTCAACCATTGTTTTAATTTTGTACTGTTAATTTAATTCACATTTAGGTGAAAGATGGGGCAAAGTTGTTTAAGATTCAGAAAGTGTTCAAATGTAAAAATAACATTTGGTTAGATTTATTTATTTATTTTTTGTACATGCTGTTATAGTGTGGTTTTATG
>NW_013953090.1:4861-38801 GCF_001266775.1 Austrofundulus limnaeus | reverse complement strand
ACATTGAACTCAGAAAACTAAAAATGTATTTTGAATAAGTAAATTTCAAAAAACATTGAAAATGCAGTATATTGCTGATTTATTAGTGTTTATTTAATTTACCCAGTAGTCTACATTTGAGCAAACACTTGCCAGTTATTTCAAGTTCAAACAGGAATGGATCAAAGAAAATTCATCTTCAAACCAATTCACTGTTTTTTGGAGCAAACATGAAAAATGTTTTCCAACCTAATGAACAATTGTTTTCAATAATCCTGATTACAGTATTATTCAAATCGATATTTAATTTTATTATTTAAGGATTCTTCCCTAATTAAGCAACTCCCATGTATCGCCATAAACACATACAAGTAATTTACTTTAAATGTGTACAGAAAAAAAGGAAAACTAATCTTTTCTTTAACAAAAGCTGAATAGTAGAATCAAGGCCCTAAAATAGTTTTCCAATTCTGCTGCCCATTGTAGTGAAATTCAAGGACTCCTAAGTCACCCCAGCCTCCCATCCCATCCAAACATTGATAACCAACCCCACCTGAGATGTCACACAGTAGAGAACTAGGATACCAGCAGCAGATGAGAGCGGGGTGGAGGAGAACGTACCAATTCATATTCATCAAAAAGCTGAATGAGAGATGGTGGGATGAAGGTGTGGAATCCTTGAAGGAAGGCGTTTATCTGAGGCTGGATGGCTCGTGTCATCCTTAACTCTGTCACCAGCTGAACGTACTCCGCCTGAAAACACAATGCACACACTGATCAAAGTCTTCAGGAAACACACATGGATAGACTTCATGAGTAATTTATTCACTGTGCTGCAGGCTGATCACAGCCAATAATACAGCACCATCTGCAGCAACACTGCAGTACTACATACTTTTAAACATAAAGCCAGAGAACTTAAAACAGCTCAACAATTCAACAGAAAACAACAAAAATACTTTAACAGCTTCAAAACCACAGATTCTGTAAATCTTCAGTAATGTGTTCTGTGGAAGTAAATGAGAGGAGAAACAGAGTGATCCTGTTTCTCCACCCATTCTACACCGTTTTTACCAGTAGGGGGCACCAGTTCAGTTTTTTACTGAGCATTACTTTATTCCCCCAGGTTTAGAAAATACTTAAAGGTAAAATAATAATAATAATAATACTAAAGTAGACTCGATGCTATTTAGTCTAAGTTTAAAATAAGGTTGATGCTAAACCCTTTTAAGAATGAACAAATATATTTTCCCAAAGGAAATATTTTTGTCTTCTTTTAGTTACCGGTAATTGACAAATGACCCAGTTTAAGAAACTGTAAAGTTTTGTCAATTTGGACAAAAAGGTATTATGAATCTGGTCAGATTAAAAGTTACTTATTTATCTAAATGCCTCAGGCTATTAATTTCCCAGACCTGCTTTCCAAAACATTTGTGATGCCTTTAGAGGTACAGCTCGACATTCTCACCTACAGGTTGGAGACAAATTGTCTCTTCGGAGGTGGGGTAGCTAACCGTTGGATGCATTTATCTTGTGCTGCGTTCACACCGAACGCGATTTGAGCATCAAAAATGCGTCCAACACTCGATTTCAGCTGAAGAGCTCCTGACCGTCTGTCTTAAGTTAGTATAGGCACCATTCAGGAAACTATCCCGTCAGAAAATGTGCCACTACGTCACACAGTGGAGTCTCTCTGATTGGTTGATGCTCTGTGTCGAGTTGCAAAAGTTCAGATTCTCCAACTCCAGCGTTCGACACACGATACGTCATTATGTGCCGCAGCACTTCCCGACACCCATCGACGTGAGTCCACCATAGACTTTGCATGTAAACCAGACACCTGATGCTCAAAACGCGTTTGGTGTGAACTCAGCATTAGGGTCTAGACCAACTTAGTCCATGGGGTCATCACTTCAGAGCAGGGAGCACGTTCTGTATGGACGTCATATGGCTTCCCACTAAAAACAGCCTCAGTCAGCTTTCTAGCTAGCTGGACCCTGTCCAGGGTCAGCTCGAAAACTTCTGCAGTTTAAAATTAAACGATTACATTTCTCCTTCCGATGGTTAGCTCATTCATCTAAAAATGTCTCGAAGCTTCAGCAATAAAGCTGAAGAAATTAGATTTTTTTTTCAAAATAATTTTTCTGGGTCACTGTTAAAGATCAAAGTATTTCTTTTGGGAAAACACTTTGATTGGTCTTCGACATGGTGATGCTGAACACAGCTGTTCCTGCTGTATAAAAAAATGAGAGAAATAACAATTCAGATCAATGATCAAGTTCAAATAGTGTAATCAATATGACTTAAATAGTACCCTTAAAAATAAAAAATGATGTAATGATTCTTTTCTTTCTTTTTTTATTATTAATCACAAAAGAATAGAACAGACAGCTTATTAGCTTGATCTGCATGACAAGGACAGATTAATGAAAAGCTGGGCCAAAGTTTGTCTCTAAGAAAGCTTTTTCAGAACATTGTTCAGTTCGAGAAATCGTGACCTGTAGGGTCAAGAGGTCATGTTGGAAGAGAGGACCTTCATGCTACAATTTATTTAAAATAAACAGAATTAGATTTATGAAACATAAATATATTTACATGAATAGAATTATTAGGCATGTGTACCAGTGGTGGTGGTTGTTTGTATTAATATTAGTAGTAGTATTAGTAATAGTAAAATTTGGCAAAATTAATGGTCTCATGGAGGAATTTAGTCCATGTACATTCAGGCAGTTATTTTTGTTTGTTTGTTTGTTTGAAACAAAAAAATGAAAAATAAAAGAAATAAAAGAAATAACATTTTTTTGGTTTTCATTTAATTAATTAATAAGTAAGTAAGTAAGTAAGTAAGTAAGTAAAGTTTATTTTTATAGCACCTTTCATAGATATAAAATCACAAAGTTCACAACAAAAGCAAGAAAAAAATTACAATCGTTTAAACAAGAAGAAATAAATGCTCAAATGAGAAGAAATAAATGCACAACTGATCATTTCAAGTTCAGCTTTTGTCAAGAAATTTTTAAATTTTGTGATATTCCTAAGATGTAGGTGACAATTTCTAGTCAACTGATTTGCATGTTGTTTCAGAGACATTACAGAAACAAAAATGGCACGCACGTTTTTGAGACAGGACTGAACAGATGGACCTAAGACACCAATAAACTTTAATTTGAGGAAAGTTATTTTCTAGCACAATATTCAGTTCTAATCTGGGTTCAGTTGTAGGTAATTGTCATTAAACCACTGTTTAATGCTAGTTAAACAATTTATTTAACACTTTACTTGTGAAATTCACTCTTATTAAAGGAGCAGTAGAGCTGAGTATCATCAGCATAGAGCTGATATTATACAATTTTGAATTGCTGAATTACCTGCACAAGGGGGAGAACATTTAGCATAAATAGAATAGGTCCCAAAATTGAACCTTGTGGTACACCATAATCAGCTTGGTAGCGTCCAACATGATACCATATACATAAACATCAAAACTTTGATCAGATAGGTATGAAGAGAAAATTATCAACCTCATTAATCTTTTTATGAACCTCATTTTAATTTATCATGAGATTAATTGATTTATTGCCCATCATGGCAGGCCATGCATGGAACAACAAATTTGAACAGGACCCTAGAAAATTTAAAAGATCGGCTTTAAACTTGTTCAGTATGCTCCTTAGTCGCTGCTGTCAAAAGCTTGTTGTTGGAGTCTTTCAAAGATTTTAAACTGGGATGAAGGGTCACCTTCCAGCAGGACAATGAGCCTCTACACTGCCAAAGCAACATTCAACTAATTTACTGAGAACCAGGTCCTGGAATGGCTCAGTCAAAGCCCAGACATACTGTAAGTCCAACTGAGAATCTCTGGTTGGATTTAAAGGCAGCTGGATACATGCAGCACCCATCCAATCTAAAAGGAGCCTCAGTATGGTCATGAAAAATGGACAATTTGTCAAAGTTAGGTCAACCACGATCATAGAGATTTGATGCTCGAACTGTTGCAGAAGGTGGGGACCAAGGATTATTTTAAGGGGCTGAATACTTATGATTGCACCTCTCTTCAGCTTTATATTGTTTTTAAACATTTTAAATAAATATTATTTGTAAAACTAATACTTGCAAACAATAATACTGAAAGTGCGAATTTGCACCCAGGTTGCATCAGGAAGGTCATCCAGTGTAAAACAATTGTCAAACTGGGGGTGACAGGAGGTAGGGGGATTGTCCTGTAACTGGTGGGTTGCTGGTTTGAACCCCTGCTCTGCTGTCTGTCCTTGGGCAAGTCACTTCACCTGCCTTGCTTGCTGCTAGTGGTCAGAGGTCCCAGTGGGTCTGGTATACTTCTAACCATCATCAGTGTGTGAATGGGTGAATGAATGTAGTGTGAAGCACTTTGGAGGTCAAAGGGACTTGATAAAGCGCTATTCAAGTACAGACCATTTATCGAATTTTCAGCGTGGGTTTGCTCACTGTGGCAACCGCAGTGCTGCAGAAGAGGCCAGCCAAAAAAATAATTACAAGCAGCAAAAATCTAATCACATTCCAGTTTGTACAGCAATAAAACAGAAATACCAGAGGATGAATACTGTTGCAACACACCGTTTTTACACTTCTTGTAACATTCTGATTCTGTGTTGTGGTGACAAACCTTGTTATCTTGTGTGACCAGGATACTGCTCCCACCAGGTTTGAGGGGTACTTCTTCCATTGCTCCAAACACATCTGTCTCTACAGAAAAGCTGAGCTCCAGACCCAGATCACTGATGTCATTATCCAAGATCCACTGCAAGTTTTTTGCATACTCTGGATCAATGGACGAAACATCTTGGTAGTTCACTGGGATCCCTGAGAATCACACAGACATCTTATAGTAGAGAAAGGAAACTAAACACTATTCTTAAAATCAAAGTGGGAAACAAACGAGCTATGAAAACTATGCAGAAAAAAAATCTATGGCCAAATGCTAGTGTACCCCCATTTATGTATTTTAAGAAGACAATATAGAGAAAAACACAAACCACCTTTGGTACTGGGGAGAAAGACTACGGCAACAAGCCAAAGCACAGAGTTGCTGCCATGTGATTGTTATTTACTGTAACAATCAACATAACAAGTGTACCTAATAAAGTGGCTGGTGAGGGTATAAATACTTATCTAAATTGATTTATACTATTTTGCTAAAGACAAAACATCCACTGCAGCAATTACCTCAAAAGAAAGTGCAACTAAATAGTATTTGAAGAGCACCATCCTTTTTGTCAAGGCCAGCTTCATTAGTTTGTTTTTTGAACAATTCTATTGAAACAAAATTCTAAAGCAATGACAGAAATTGACAATAGTTAAAAGAAAAAATACTGAAAATCAGCAAACAAAAATCTAATTATTTCAGTGACCTATACATTTTTTCGCCTCTTTAGGAAAAAGTGTAGCTCTGTAGTACCATCTAAAAGCTGACTCAAAGCTAAAGAAGAACAAACGTATACTGGAGTTCTCTGATAAAAAAAATAAGTTTTGAATTATCAAAAAGACATTCTTTTGTAGCCAGAGTGACCTAATATGGACTGTGTGGTAAATATCCCATTTACCATGTTGCAGGATTCAGTTTATTGTCACAATTAAAACAAAAAATCTTATCTCTTGTCCCTGCACAAAGGTTACCGATAAATTAGCTTTTTATTCTTTGTATGTTGGCACATCAATACACTATACTGCCAAAAGTATTGTCTCATCTGCCTTGACTAGCATACGAGCTTCAATGACATCCTATTCCTTTACCCTTAGGGTTCAATATGACGTTGGTCCACTCTTTGAAGCTGGAACAGCTTCAGCCTTTCTGGGAAGGCTGTCCACAAGGTTTAGGAGTGTGTCTATGGGGATTGTTGACCATTCTTGTGAGGTCACATACTGATGTTGGACACAAGGCCTGGCTCTCAGTCTCTGCTCTAATTCATCCCAAAGGTGTTCTATCAGATTGAGGTCAAGACTCTGTGCAGGCCAGTCAAGTTCATCCACACCAGACTCTGCCATCCATGTCTTTATGGACCTTGCTTTGTGCACTGGTGCACAGTCATTTGGATGGGTGAGCAAATATTTTTGGCAGCATAGTGTATGTGCACGGGACCAAGAGGAGCACTGTTTTTTGGTGCAAAAAGAGGCCATCTGAAATAAAAACGTTGGGAGCCAAAAGCACATGACAACAACTTGCTGCTAAAGCTACTATAAATCAGTATCTACAGATACTGGTGTCCATCTTACCCAGTATGTGTTTGTAGAAAGAGCGGGTGAAGTAAATGTTAACCAGCTGTCGATGATAAAGAGCCAGGCCCAGAATCTGCCCAGCAAACTGAAAGTAGTTCAGATGGTCCGGGTTCACTGATGAATTGCTGTTGGGCTGAAAAGTTGTGCCTGTAGAACAAAAACATCCTCTTTACTTTAAATTCTACTGTTCAGATGTTGTGACTGTTGGAGGAAAGCTGTGTACCATCAGCTGACTGAGTAAACAGAGCGTAGTCGGGATTGATGATCTCATTGGATAGGATGTCAAACCATTCCCGGACCACACCCTGACCCTGCAAAACAAACACAAGTTCAACACAAAGCCACAACAATCTTCAGTGCACAGATCAGATAAGGTATACAATAGGAAAACTACTGAGTCACCTGGTTCACATAAACTGTAAATAAAATATGAAGGTAGCTTCTTGTTTCACAAATGAAGTCCCTGATAAATCATATGTATTCTCTCTTTTGATCAGAGGTTGCAAAAAAGACTATTTTTAATTACCTGCATCCTAAATCAATAAAATTACATTTCTTTTGTATAATCTACCTTGTCAGAAAATAGAGTAGCAATATTGGATACAATATTGGATAAACGTGCAATGTAATTGTTATAATATAACTACTTCTTTCCTGTGTCACATCATCAATAAACAGTAATGACCCAGTGCTATGGGCAGCCATGCATGCCCAAGCCATCACACTGCATCTATCATGTTTTACAGATGCTGTGGTATGCTTTGGATCATGAGCTGTACCACGCCTTCAACATGTTTTTTCCTTTCCATCACTCTGGTAGAGGTTGAGCGGTCAAAAGAATGTTCTTCCAGAACTGTACAGGCTTTTTAGATGTTTTTTTAGCAAAGTCCAATGGGCACATGTTAAGGACCTGGATTTTTAAACCCTGTATCCAATTTTAATATGGATACCCTCAAATGAAAGCTGAAAATCTTGACTTTTTGTCCATGTCCATTATATAACTATAACATAATTATGTTTCAGTAGTGTCCACATAAATACCTGACTGAATCTATCAAACTCTCTCATGAACCCCTGGACAGATTTTAGTGAAACTCTTAGTAATCACTGGATATATCTGCAACTGATTATCATTTGGAGTCAACCTGATTCAAGATGGCTGACACAGCTAATCAACATTAGCGATAAAAATGGCTATAGCTCAGTCAATATTACAGATATTGAGCTAAACTTTGATGGGATAGTAGCTCAGGGATCATCGTCAACTTATACTCTGAGCAGCACATCTTGCTCATGAGATTAAAAGCACAACATTTTGTAAGGCTTAATCAAATTGGCTCCAACTCCACCATGACTTCAGTCTAAAGGCTCTTACTAAAAACCTGCTGCCAATGGCAGGTTATATTTTCGCTGGTTCTCAATTGGATTTACTACTTTCTCATGACAAGCTGTGTTTTAAAATAAAAGGGCAATGGCTAATATTTTTAAAAGGGCAGTGCACAAATAAAGACTTGAGGAAAAGGTGGTTATGTGGATCGTTTCATAGTCTATTAGAATAAAAACAAAACGTAAAACTCACCATTCCCTCCTCGCCATGAAAGCGAACAGCAATGCCTTGTTTCAGTTTTTCATTGGTCAACTTGGAAACCATCTCACAGCTACTCCTAAATATTGAGTCTGTGTGAGAGACCCAAATTAGGATTAACACAAACAAGAATAAATATCTTTTTATGACAGTTTGCAAACAACCAATTAAAAAAGGGTTAATAAACAAATGAAATTACTATGTCCTGGATGACTGAGAATCTACACCAACAACAACCATCAAACAAACACAAAATAATGACATCCACTTGCGGTGAAGTGCTGCAGTCTCACAGCAAGAAAAGTAACAGGCTCACTTCTGGCTTTTCTGTGTGGAGTTTACATGTTACCTTTGTATGTGTTGGCTTTCTCCAGGTACTCTAGTTTCCACCCACTGAACAAAAATATGCATGTTGGATTACTTGATTCCTCCATGTCCTTAGACGCAAGAGAGAGACTGATTTTTTTGTGTCTTGTTTGTCTCAATGCGACACTGTGACGGACGGCTGACCAGCCCAGATGGGATGGGTCTGAGTGTAACCAGCTGCCAGTGGTTGCTGAATTTCCCAAGTAGGGATGCAAGTTATCAATTAATGAATTAATCTAAAGTTGATTGATCTTATCAATAAACTAATAATTAATTGATAAAACGTAAATTTTCTTAAAAACCTGAGTTTTCTCTTGAATCAAGTGGGTCCTTTCATAATATGAAGGGCAAATTTCTTTTTTATAATAAGCTGAAAAGGAGCACATTAATTGCATTTTAACAATTTATTGTGCCAGCTGTATTAAATACTGACTGAACAAACAAAAAATCGTGGGTTTCCCACACATTATTAAACTTGGACATATTTATAAAATATAACAAAACAGGAATCTATTATGTTGCTGTATGGAAAACAAGATGAAAAGAATGTGAGAAACTTAATCCATCATGAACAGAAATGTAAAATTATTATTACTTACAATTATCATTATTAAAATTCATTCATTCGTTCATTCATCTCATTTCCCTGACTCTTTACATTTTGCTGCTGATTGCTCTGACTGTGTCTAAAACAATAAAAAAGATTTTCTGAATTCTAAGTGGATCTAACTGGATTCCAGGTGGTCTCTGTGGCTGGAACCTGCTTACCTCTGGGGCAACATAAACATCCTAATCTGTTCTCCAGATCTCAGAAATGATGCTTGGTTCTGTTGGACCAGCCAGTTTGGTTCTGGAGCAGGTGGGTGGGCCTCGTCGTTCCCCGCTCTGCACAGTCAGACCTCTAAGCTCAGCTCCATGCAGCTCATTGTTTTGACTAAAACTGACTGAATTAAAAATTACAGACACTGAACTACACCCTAAATATAAAATCCAAATGTGTGTATGCTGCTATAATTTCACAAATTTAATCCCGCTCTCCCGCTCTCTTCATCACCGCCAAACTTTATTCAGCATTCACGTCTTTTTATTTTCTTCGTTCTGTAGATTTTTTTGCTGCTGGACAAATAACTTTGGATCCCAGTCAGAAAAAAGATGGAAGAGGTTTTTTTTTGTTTGTTTGTTTTTGGCTTAAGAAAAAAAATGAAACTGATGGTGGCCTGCCTGTCTGCAGTGGTCAACAGGTGGGAGTAGGAACACCTTTGACAAGTCATCAGTCCGTAACAGGACCAATTCAGAATCACAAGACATAAACAAACACACACATTCATAAAAGCAATTTATATTCTCCAATAAGCTTGTTTTTCATTAAAGGGAAAATGCTAACTCTACACAGAAAAGATTTTCTGGCTAAGAAGCAACAGAGCCATCCAGCTGCACCACCCACAATAAAAGTTCACCTTGTATACTCTCCATTTCTGACCTTCAGAAAAGCTTTGTATTTCAAAAATATTTTCCCCCCATCAGAGTATGACATGTATTTTTATGATCATATCTTAAAGTGCTGTGAAAAACTCTTGCAGATTGTTTTGTTGTCACTTTTAAACGTTTCAGATTATCAAACAAATGGTAATATCAGACAAAGATAACCTAAGTAAATAAAAAATTCAGTTTTAAAATGATGACTATTAAGAGGAAAACGTTCTCCAAACTAACCTGGTCCTGTGTAAAAAAAGTAATTGCCCTTGTTTTAGATGTGAGGCAACATGACAACGAAGAACAAAAACTTAACACAACAAAAACAAAATAAAAGCCAAATAGCTCAGCTTAAGTGTCTCTGGACACTGCCAGAGTTTGGATCAGCATGCAGCAGTGCATGCTGTCAGTGTAAAAGGTTTCTTTGAGGATGTATTTGTTTTAAAACGAAAGATAATCTGGAATGCATATGATTTCGATTGGGTTAGTTTATTCAAAGAAAATTGGTATCTAGGCCTGTCACGATAACAAATTTTGCTGGGCGATTAATTGTCTCAAAATTTATTGCGATAAGCGATAATATTGCCTGGTGACCGTTTTACAACTAATAATTATAAAAGCGTAATGTGTAAGTGTAATAAATCAATAAACTTTCATTTTTAAAAGAATGTTTAACAAAGTGGACTCTCAGTCTCTAACAAAAAATGCACTTGGATAAAAAAAATAAAACAAAGAACAACAAAATGTAAATTAAACACCACACACAACTAAGACAGTAAATAAACAATATTAAAGAGCAGCATCTCTTTAGAGATGAAGCAAACTACACAGCCTGGTGAGGACCCACTGTTTCTTATGGGGACATYAGCCCAGTTCACATCCCATGTAAAGTGTAGGCTAGGTTTAGGGTCAAATCGTAATAGGAAATACTGGTAAATGAATGAAAGTCAATGCAAAGTCCCCATGAGGATAGAAGAACAAACGTGTCTGTGTGTGTGTGTGTGAGGAGGGGACAGTCAGAGCGCTGCGGGAGGAAATCAGACAGTTCAGAGTTTCCTCAGGAGTTGTTGGGACAGCTACAGGCTTTTTGGGTGTTTTGTTAAAACACGGTGCGTTTGTTTCCTGTTATTTTTGGGAGCTACAGGTAAAGCCTTGACGAGTCTGTCGCGGGTCTGGGGGAGTTTCAGCCCCCACCCCTTCTCCTCCTTCTCTCTCTCTCTCTCTGTCTCTCTCTCTCTGTCTCTTTCTCTCTCTGTCTCTCTGTCTCACTCAGTCTCTCTCTCTCTCCCTCCCTCCCTCCGCAGCGAAATCCAGTTTCTAGTTCTCCGACACTTCTGCAGCCGCGTTCTGCTTTGAAGCGTCTCTTTAGCAACGAGCTCTCACGCTAAACCGACAGTTCGCTCTTCCCACACTAAGAAAACAGGAGGGGAGGGGTCAGCGGAGCTCCTGTGTAGCGGAGCACAGAGGGGAGAGAGACGAAGTAAACAAACAAGCAGGAAAATGAAACTTATCGGCGTATTTTTTTTTACCGACTCAAAAAAAGTTATCGTGCGATTAATTGATTTATTGACTATCGCGACAGGCCTATTGGTATCAGCAGGTCAGAGCTATAAAAACAGTGCAAATGACTGAACGGTGTGGTGCTGGAGGTTCTGGGTACCTCTGCGGATGAGCAGGATGTCACTCTCGTTAACTGGACGATGGACCATGTCTGAGTCTGGCTGGCCGGCCAGCAGATGCTCGTAGAACCACTCAGAGCGATCCTTGAAGGGCTGAAGGGAACAACAAAGGCTTTATCCCACACGCTAAACTAATTACCACTTCTGTGTAGTCAGCTTTCACACTCTGCATTACTCCTGTCTCTTACTGACAGCTTGGAAAGCCGTTAGTGCTGAAACGCTCATCAGTAATTCAGAGATGAGGATTGAGTCTATTTGCATAATATATGCTTTTGTTCTCCAAGCGTTGGAGGTAGAGAGGAGGAGGAGACAAAGGATTCTCCCCGGGGCTGCAGGGCATATCAAGAAACCTATCAGAAGATGAAATCAGATTCAGCAGGTTAAAGTCTGTAATTAAAACAAGGGCCTGCTCCCGGGTGAGCTATAATCCATGGGTAACGACGCACAAACACTGCAGCTCAAATGTAAATACTGAGGAGTAAGTGAAGAGCACACAGCTCTGAGCAGCAGTTAAAATTTATGAAGCCGTATAAATGAAACTTAAAACAAGTGTTATTGCCATGGAAGTAACGGTCTTAAATGATGCTGACGTGAAGATCAGGGACTTTCAAAGTCACTTCCAACAAAGTCTTTCAGGAGACTAAAGCCAAGTCCACAATTCAGGCAAAGGTGATCTAATTTTAAATCTAATTTTGCAGCCCATATGTGACGCACAGACATGGGTCTGTGCTAAAACAGGGTTAATACTAGGGCTAACACTAACAACAGTGTTGGTCACTTAAAGACCGTGTAAAGTAAATTTTAATATTTTCTTCATTAAACATTACGTCATAATTGCATATTTTTAAATGAGTAAAAAGTCTCACAACTGTAGATGCTTTAATTTTGGAGGTATAGATCAATTTGTGTTTAAAGATATGTTTGTTTCAGGATTTTCTGGGCATGCTTTAAAAGGTGGCTGTGTTTCGTCACGCGGCCGCCTTAAACATAACCCCGGCTTAACTCCGCCCCCTGCTGCTCCAGCAATATAAAAACTTCGCCTCAGCCATTGCTGTTCACTTGCTAATCGCAGATAGCATCAGATAGCAATAGCATAGATATTTTGTTGTTGTTAGCTAACTAAACAATTCCCAATTTACTCTAGATAGTTTTACTACCTGGAGACACAGTTGAGATTTATGGACAGTCGTTTGGTGCTGGTTCATGAGGCTCTACCGACCTCCTCACTCCCGGACTCTCCACCAGATATTGCCGCCTCTCCTGCACCTGACGGTGGGATAATGCCTCACCCAATAAATGTAGCAAGTTGCTGTTTGTGCTGTTTGTAAATATTCTAAGTGTTGGGTATTTAGTGCATGAATCGGGTTTTGGGGGACCCTCCGACTCAAGTGTGCGTTAGACTCCTTGGTCCGTGTTTTAAGACGGGTCGGGTGGGTAGCAGGGGACCACGGGGAGAGAGGGCGCAAGCGAGGCACTGAGTCCACGGCCCCGGGAAGTGGCAAGGTCGGAGCGGAGAGGGCGCTGTAAAGCTCGCGACCGAGACCGCGAGCCACCTTCGCCCCCGAGCCCTTCCTTGCTGACCCAGAGCCGGTCGTGGTGCACCGCCCAGAGGAAACGCGCCCGGCGAACGAGTAGGGCTGGAGAACTCCAATAGATTTCCAGCCTTCACGAACATCTCCTCCTCAGTACAGGACACGGACATAGTGACGCTCAGCGCGTGGGAGTGGTTTCAGCGCCTCCAGCTGACACACCCCCAGTGTTTTCAGAACAGGGCCAATGATGTTTTTCATTATTTTTGAGACTTAATTTTATACAGTAAACAACGCTTTTAATCAGTCAAATTTAGATGGGTTATTAATAAGACATATTTCTGTCGTGTAACAAACTCAAAACACAAATTTAATTTTACTTTACACGGTCTTTAATGTTACAAATCTGACTTTTTCAAATAAGACCATCGAGTTAGACTAAAACGACTACAACTTCATCATTTCTCATCATAAAATGATCTCGGTCTAAAATGAAAGGCAGCCAGTGATTCAGTTCTTTCAATTTATTTGTACCTCTGGGTTTCTGTTTTACCTGGCCTTTAATGATGTGCATAAAGCGTGACATCAACTCTGGACACTCGAGCAGAAAATGAAAATGGTCAAAGATGATTTTTGGATTCCTGGAAAGAAAAAGAGCAAAAATGAGAGAAAAATGTAAGACCACCAAAAGACAACAATAAAAGTAAATTAATTTAGAACTGATAATCTTTCTGTAATGAGTTGAGAGACGTTTTAGGCAAAGAGACATGTTGACTCACCTGGTTACAAAACACTTCAACACCTCATCGTGCTTGCAAACAAACTCTATAAAACGAGGTGAAGTCATTCTGGAAGAGGAAACAGAAACAGAACGGCTTTACGTCTGCATATAAAGTCAGTGTGGAACAACTTTCCCGTGGTAGCTGTGGCCCCTTATGAAATGCTTTGACTAGCTGGTCCTGACCGTTTAGGTTTAAATTAACCACACCAATATGCCTGCAGGAAGAACCTGTCTACATTAGACACCTTGTCATCACACCAGTCAGCTCTCAACGCCAGAATAACTTAAGTCATTTCAGGCCAGGTATTTCCCAGTGGTGACAGCTCTAATTTTGCCAAGATGCCCTGGTCCCACCCTTTGCCCTTCTGCAAAACATGACAAATGAGTGTCAAGAGACCCATGTTGTACACACGTTTCACATACAATTGCTCAGGCAAATCCCTGTACTGCAGATGACAGCAGTGGTGTTTCTGAGGAATTGTTCAGACCTGTCATTTAAAATGATTTTAAGTAATCCGATAGAACTAAATGCAGGTCTAAAAACTCTTAAAATGCATTGAAAACTTTTTCACTCAAACCACCTTCAGAGGTGATTTGAACCACTTGTATTCAGATATGTTTGGTAAACTGAAGCACAATCCATCTCAATCTTTAATTCTTGGACTTCCTGAAGTGAGCCCAAACAGGCAGCAGGGCGGATGTCACGTTTATTTGTATTATGTCACTGCCAGCTTTTTAGAGATAATCAGACAGCTAACTTTGGAAATATTCTGAAGATATAGTTGCATTTAGTCTTTTTTTCAACTCTTAAAAACGGTGACAAGCAAAATCCACTTTTTAAACTGTTAAATACATTTTATTTTAGACTTGGAGTCTCTAGGAGGCAGAAAAGTTTAAATTAGTCTCTCCTGGTGCTGAAATATATCTTTATATTGTGTTTGGGTCATATTTTTCAGCCCACTCAGTTTTCTGAGTGGGCTGAAAAATAAAGATCCCGAGTGATTTAAATGTGAAAAGGAAGGATTTAAAAACATGACATGTCTACTTTAATGTCTTAATGTCCTGATTTATTTATTTATTTTATTTTTTTAAAGGTGGTGTGATTTGTTGGGATGTTATTAATAAAAGTGGATTCCAGGACATTTTGTGGTGAGTTCATCCTTAGTTTAATGTTTTTCTAATTGTTTTAGAATTGTTGGACCATAGCTGTGTAACACTGTAAGCCGTAATGTGCTGCCAGTCATCGATCAATGTTGCATTATATTCACCTAAATGAGTATGGAGCTGATGTTACGTTTGCACTGAAGCCATAAAACAACTCGTCTTCAGTCAGCTCACCTGTGGAGGAGTTTTACCGGATAAAATCTTCAACCTTTGCTCTTACATTGAGCTCTGTGAAGTAATTGACTGTTTTGCTTTTTTTATTTTATTGTCCAACCCGACCTGACACTTATCATTTGCTGTAAGCTCAATGCCAAAGTACCATTTAAGTGCTGTGTGATGAACAGAAAGATCAGAAAGTTGTGCGCTAAACCAGTGGTTCTCAAACTTTTTATCTTCTGACCCACAAAATATCCGTGTGACCCCAAATATTACTGGTCTGAGTTCACAAACTTCGTTAATAACCCTAAAAACACAGGCTTTTTGACAATCTAAACAGCTTGTACACAAATATAAATACTTATTTTTACTTATTTTGTGTTTTTGTAATAATTATAGGGAAAATCTTACACCAGCAATTATTTTATTACCCTTTAAATTGATTTCTGGAGATTATCCAATGTACTTTATGACCCATAATTGGGTCCCAAGCCCAACTTTGGGAACCAAAGTGCAGTGGTTCTCAAACTTTTCAGCTTTTGACCCACAAAATAGTACAAAACAGTAGCAGAGACCTGTGCCCCCAACTATTTTTGGATGATAAACATTTGTATCAGGTCAACAAAACATGGGCATAGTAACGTTTATTATACTACATTTATCCATTTTCAATATACTAACCTCAGTAATTTGTAACAACTAAGGCAAAAATGTAATTAATTCAGAAAATCTTTTCAGGACCCCACCTTGATGTTTCGGGACCCCACTTTGGGTCCCGACCCCAACTTTGGGAAACACTGCGCTAAACATACAAAGCTAAAATGATTCTTACAAATGAAATTAAGCTGATGAGTCAAAGTCTGACTTGCTAAATGTTTAGGTTATAGTACTGAGGTTCTATCATATGTAAGGATGGATACAAATGCTGCAGAATATTGCTAACTTAAGTCATGAAAATGAAAGGCTGAGAACTGACCCTTGTGGCATCTGACATGAGCAGCACATATAGAAGGCCTGGATAACAGCACTAAGTCGATTGGCTGTCATGGAAATCACGTCTTCCCCATCAGCGTAGGCCTCCTCCATGACGATCTGGTTATCCAGGAAAGAGGAGAGCTTTGACGTGGAGTCAGATGGGTCAGACTCCCGCTGCTTCAGAAGAAGAGATGCTATCTCTGTGCTAGAAGAGGAGGAAGATGGGTTTTTCCTGCTCCTTTCGAGCTCCTTAGAAATAAGCACCAGCCACTCATCCAGAGAGTGCCAAAGCAGCTCCAAGGGCTGCAGGAACACAGAAAATGAAAAGCAGGGAGGGTCAAAAGATTCAACAATCAGCAGAGCATTACATGTAAAATCTGTGTCTTTCAAAAACTAAAACCTACACCCAGCTGAAAAAAAAACTTTTAACCACAATACCACCTAAAAATTGCTTGGGTTTGTTGTTATACAGCAGTTAGCATACTTTATTTGCCCCATGAAAGACTTCTCAAAATCTGTGGGATTTTTATCTTTGAGAGGCCATAGGCCATGCCCACTTTACTTAAGCACTATTACCTTTAGGTTTGAATCCAGGGCAATATTCTAAATTTCTGTGCCAAATTTCATAAAGATCCAACAAGCCATTTTGGTGGGTATTACTTTGGAGATTCTAGTGCCCCCTATGAAGAAAATATTTTAAAATCTGGTCCACTAAAGCTTAGGTTATAGTTGACGAGACGCACAGGGCGCGAGGGGGTTTGCGTCAAAAGTTACGCAATCGCGGCATCCCCGCCCCCGCGCGTTGTGTCCTGACGCGTGGTCGTGCACCTCAGAAATTTTGGAGCTCCGCAAAGGGTGCGCGCCACTCGTCGAAGGTGCTCTCGCTGAACAGGTCAGAATGTACCAGCATCTGTATGATCCCTCCATGAGAGATCATAAAGACAACCAGATGGCACAAAACTCATAGGAGGAAATAGCAACGGCTTTAAAGAAAGATGAGTTAATATGTCGGACGACATGGAAAAATATTTGCGACCGGTTTGTGATCCTGGAGGAAACAAACCAGTGTTGCTCTCTCAGCTCGTGAAGCACAGAGAAACAGATAATATAAAAAAAGAGGTAAAAATTGTTACTTTGTTATGTGTGACGTCAAGCGTTTCTTCTTCTACACTCTTCCCAACTACTTTTCCGCTGGTTTGGCACCGTACTGCCATCTGTCGGTGACGGAAGAGCAGCGATAACATGAATGCCAACTATGTTTTCACACAGGGCGTGGCTCAGGAGCGCGTGCACTCCGCGGAGCTTGCGCAACAACCCAAAGCGCGACTATAACCCAGCCTTAACTCCGAATTGAGTCCCACAACAGCAATATTAATTTCATCCTATCAGCTATTATTGTTTAAAATATATGGCTGAATATATATCAGCCCATTTGTGTTTAGCTACCATGCTGAAACCTTGGTGTTATTTTTGATCAGGACGTTATTTTTGATCAGGACGTGTCTTTTAACCCCCACATTAAAAATGTTACCAGGACCACCTTCTTCCACCTTCGTAATATCACTAAAATTAGAAACATTTTGTCCAAAAGTGATGCAGAAAAACTGATTCATGCATTTATCATATTTAGGCTGGATTACTGTAATTGTTTATTATCTGGGTGAAGAAAAATGTGTGTTGTTCAAAATGGTATGTTCGAATAAACAGGAATCCAACTGGATTTCTTGTCAAAACTTTATTCTCAATCTTCTGACTCAATCAGGTACAGCACTCAGCAGGCCTCAGTGTAAGACCTTGAGATAAAAACCCAAACAAAACAGAGCAGCTCTGCTCTGAGCAGAGACTCCAACACACTCACATCTTCTCCCTCTACTATAATAATGAATTGACCTTATAATGTTCATTTCTTCCTGGTTACATCCCTGGAGGTGTTACCTTTTACATCAGATGTCAGAATGTCACTCATTTTGTTTAGACTAAAGAAAGAACACATGATAAGACACACACCAACTCTGTGTCTGCTTCAACCTTACAGGCTGAAATGATCAGACAGTATAAAATACAATACTGCATCTAACATTCAATCAGTTACAAAATTTCCTTCGTGGGCATCCAAAAAACTCTTTAAGAAGTCTTCAGTTAATCCAAAATGCTGCTGCTAGAGTTTTACTGAGAGTTGGAAGGAGAGATCACATTTCTCCAGTTTTAACTTCTCTCCACTGGCTCCCTGTCAAATTTAGAATAGAATTTAAGATATTACTCCTAACATACAAAGCTCTTAACAACCAAGCTCCATCATATATTAAACGTCTTATTGTTCCATACTTTCCTAACAGAGCACTTCGCTCTCAGACTGCAGGTTTACTTGTGGTTCCTCGAGTTTCTAAAAATAAAATGGGAGGCAGAGCTTTCAGTTATCAAGCTCCTCTATTGTGGAACCAAGGTCAGTGTATCTTTTGGTCATTGGATTTTCATTTTGGAAACAAGTATTAAAAATCAATAAACAAGTGGTTATTTGATATTTGTTTAAAAATATAGAAATTAAAATCAAAATACAAAGTGTTTCTCATTCTTTGCGTCAAAAAGAGATGAACAAAATTTTTTAAATGACTTGAGTTTCATTTTCTGTTTCAGATTGCAAAAAAGAAAATTACTTTAAAACAGAAATGAAAAAAGCCTTGTTTGCTCATATTCTACGACAAGTCGTGCCAACTTTACTGTATCCCTAAAATAATCTGTTTCACCACTAGTAGGGGTGCTCGCAATATCAAAGTTATTCAATGAACATCCCATTACAAGTAAAAAAAGCATTGATACTGACTTCAGTATTGAATATATTTGCTAAGTATTTATTTGGTATCAGATCGATATCAAAGTTGTAGTATCGCCCACCCTTCGCTGAAAGGAGCATTCTGAGGATGCGAACTGACAGAAAAAAGCACAGATTTTGTCAAAACTCAGGATGGGAAAAAAAACTTCTACTTACACAACAACAACTGTACAACACACTAATAGAATGAAAGTTGTCATATATTTCTTTTTATTGAGAGAAATGGAGGTGAAGTGGAGGCAGTAGCCAACATGTATTCAGTAAAAGAGATTTATTTGGCCAAAAGCCACACAAAGTACCTCTGCAAAGCCTTTGGTCACAGAGCAACAGTCATCATACAACTCATTTATGGACACACATGTCTGTGTTTCAGCCTTTTATTCACAGAAATTTGTGTTTTATTACGCAAAGCTGCCAGGCGAGCGCCCCTTCTGGTGGGGGTGGGGGAATAGATAGTCGTAAAATAACAAACAAGCCTTTTTTCATTTCTGTTTTAAAGTTATTTTCTCTTTTGCTATCTGAAACAGAAAATGAAACTCAAGTCATTTTAAAAATTTCGTTCATCTCTTTTTGACACTAAGAATGAGAAAAGCTTTGTATTTTAATTTTAATTTCTATATTTTAAAACAAATATCAAATAACTTGTTTATTGATTTTTAATACCTGTTTCCAAAATGAAAATCCAATGACCAAAAGATACACTGACCAACCAACTTCCAGTTTCTGTCCGCGAGGCTGACACTCTGTCTGCTTTTAAGATTAGACTGAAGACTTTACTCTTTGATAAATCATATAGTTAGACTTGGGTTTCCTGAATTATTCTTCATTTCTGCTGCTATAGATTTAGACTGCTGGAGCACAAACTGAGCACATTTCCTCACTCTGCTGTTGTCTTTGGTCTCTCTTCTCTACATGTTTATTGTAATTATTTCTATCAATAACATGTTTTTTTTTCTTTTTGTCTCTTTTTCAGAAGAAGGTAAACCTGGACCAGTCCTGGACCAGTTCTTCTGTGTTTACCTGTGTCTCTTTCCTGTCCCTCAACCAGCCGGACGAGGCAGATGGCCGCCTGTCCTGAACCTGGTTCTGCTGGAGGTTTCTTCCTGATTAGCAGGGAGTTTTTCCTCTCCACCATTTGCTCAGGATGGGAGACTGTGATGAAGTGATTCAACACAATCTGCTGGCTTCTTCTTTAGATTGTTCTTTTTTTTTTATGTACTGTGCCCTGAGACAATGTATCTTGTGACTTGGCGCTATATAAATAAAATGAACTGAAACTGAATTGAAACTATCTGCCTAGGCAAGATGTACACATTTTAAAAAATAACTACTTGTCCTTGAATGTACATTTAAAATGCCATCCGCACTAAAGATGGTGAGCTTCATAATGATGAAAGTTTAAAATCTTTGAAAATCAGTCAAAAACAAATAAAGCAGAAATGGGCATAGCCTTTATCATGTGATTCAGTAGAGTGTGTGGAACATGTAAATAAAAGGCATTAAATTGTGTGGTATAAGGTTTACAATTTACAGGACCAAATGCAAAGACCTCAATGATAGGACCGCCTATAGGTAGATACGCATTTTCTGGTTGCCAGCGTGTACAGTGAAAATCATCTTAATACTTCTTGCAATCTGGGCTGAAAGAGGGCTTTTATCATAGAAAGAAAAAAATTAAAAAACAGGAAATAATAAACAGAAGAGTTTCTACATCACTTCTTGTCTTCATGGGCTTGGACCCCTAATAATTCTGAACTAACCAGTTTTTGACAAACTGTCTACAGTTCACAGAGGCTAAGGCAGGGAAGAGACATGCAAACATAAAAACAAATTATTTTTGGATTTCATCAAAAATAAAAGGAAATATTCTTTCTGAATACTGATCCAACAATAGCATATTAAAAAGAATAGAACCCAAAATGGACCCATGAGGTACACCACAACAAATAGGAGCAGATTGAGGCGCATTCCCCCATATTCACTGAAAATGATTGTTGGACAAATAATATCTAAACCACAAGAGGAAGGTCTTATTCAATGGTTACTTTTCAGTTTTATAAGTTTTGTTATTGCTTTTAATTTTAAACTTGTCTGCCACTGTGACTAGCCCATCTCCCTTAAGGGATTATGTGTTCTGCCTGTGTCTGTAAAGGCCAGAGCTGGGTTTACAAGGATCTTTACTAAATGAGGAAAATGATTTAAATGTTATATTAGCACACATACAGACGTTACACACTCACACAGTAAAGTTAATCTTCATCTCCTACTGACCTTAAAGACCTGACTGCGAGGTGTCTTGTTGCCATTGTATCCCATGTCATTGCCATTGTTGGGGGATGAAGGACCAAGGCGAAACACGTGGCAGAAAATACGCACGATTCTTAACAGACTCTTCATCTGAGCTTCATAACTACTGGACAGGCTGAAAATACAAAACAAAATGCACACTGTAACTATCAAAGCGCACATAAAAGATCACAACCACTTTGTCACCTGAAAGGAATTGGTTTTTATGATTCACAATTCAACCAGGAGTGCTGCAAGAGTAGGCATCTTATTAAATGTGTTTGTAATGGTCTATTCAGTGATAATCTATTGTATGAAATCTTGAAAATAAAAAAGGAGTCTTTGAAATATTAGAAGAGCTTTTTGTAGTGTAATGTAGTGTCATATCTAGAGTAATATTTATCATGTCATCAGAAAAACCTTTGTCCTCTAACCTTCAACCACAACTCACTCTGTGCTTTGCAAACCTGATAGCCAAGTTTTGGTTTTACCTGGGAACACAGAAATGTAAGTAGCATTGGTGGTCTAGATGATGCAGCAGTTGTTACTATTAAGAACATTGGGCCTCATGCAAGAACCGTTCGTACGAACAGATTTGTTCTTAAATTGTGCGTACGAGTGATTTAGGAGAACTTGTGGCATTCACCAATTTTCTCATATTCTAAGTTTTTTTTTCAGACACAAACAAAATTCACGAGTGGTCCAGACCTGTCATATATTTTACGAGCAGTCAGTCTGCTGTTATCCAGAGAGATTTTTATCACGAATTACTTCATATTTCATTAGTTTGAAGATATTTCGCGTTGAAAATAAATCACACTCCATAATTATGTTGACAAGAGGCTGATCTGTTTGAACTGGAATTAGATTTTAAATGTAACTGACGACATAAAGTGATTAGATTGAATTGAATTGGCTTTTAATGCTTTAACTGCTCACAAAATTCTTGAACTGTAGCGGTGCGCGACTGCTCTTCTTCTGAATAAATGAAAACTATGTAACACAGTTGCTTACACTTAAATTAAAAATATTTGACCAAAGCAAAACCGGAGCAAGACTAGAGAGAGAAATTAATATGATTTAGATTTTTATTTCTGTGACTGTACAGGCCCTACGACCCACAGGAGACACGACATTAACAGCAGTAGTTATTTCATTCCATTCTTTGGTTTTAGCAGCTCCTTTAATTCCACAACTGACGCTGCTAAAAAGGACTGATTTTCTTTTCTCAATCTTGGAGAGCAGGACTTTAATCTCCGAACTCGTAAAGTTCTTCTTTTTACTTTTCGCTGTCATTTTCATGAATGGACACTTTCTGATATCTGAGGCAGGAAACATATCCTTACATGGTGCTTTTGGGGTGGTAATTATGCTAATCTACACTCGCATGCACGAGCAGCTGGATACAAACAGGTGGAAATCATCATGTTTACGCAGCTCATTTACACACTTTTCCTGAAGATAGAAGAATTTGTTCAATCTGACGTGGCATGTTCATACGAACCCTTTGTGCGAACAAAAGTAAGAGAAATTTAGGATAAGAATATGAACATGTTCTTGCATGCAGCCCATTGTTCTTAAGAACACATATTGTGTGATATTTCAGAAGTACGTAGGCATGTTTGTTTATGCTGAAAGTGCTTGGACACTGTATTTTGCTTAACTACCTGAAATCAGACATTTCTAAAGATTGTCAAATGGGCAAAACTCATGAATTGAGAGAGCACAGACGTTGTGCATGGAAGAAATCAGCCTGCAAAGTGTGGCACTTTAACCATGACAGATTTGTGGCCAAAGTAACAGTGGATATCGGAGTGGGGTCGGGTTTCCAAAGAGCTCGTTGAAGTGTCTTATGGGCTGTGAAAGGTGTGAGCAAAAATGATTGCTGAGCAACCACGTGTCGACTGTTGTGCTTCAGATGAAGCACGCTGGGCCTTTTAGTGGAATACGTAGCTGCATGATGATGAATGACCCCAACACTTAAGCACACCAAGACTTTTTGGATGATGTTCTGCTTCTAACTTTGAGGCAATGTGTGAGAAAGACTCTTTTCTAATTCAACATGCACAAAGTAAACTATATTATACTATAAATAATACTATACTACACTATACTATAATATTTAGACTATAAAGGTTTAGTAGAACAGAAACCGCAAGAGAGAATTTCTCAACTTTCATGCCAAATTTTTAAACTAACTTATCATCTTATAAGAAATGATGGTTTTAACTATCTTGTTCAAACCCTGAAAATAACATTTTATGTAATCTGATGTGATTTCATGGAATATAATGCTCACAGTGTGTGTGTTAACAATTCCCAGCTACTACCACACCATTTAGCTCAAGGTCTGTTAAATTGACTGAGTTGTAGCCATTTTTGCTAACTAATGTTGATTAGCCTTGACTGCCATCTTGACCTGTATTGACTCCAAAGTTAATCTGTTGTAGATGTACATCCAATGATAATTTTGTAAGGGTTTAACTAAAATCATAACATATTTTGTGAACACGCGGGGTTGACTCGATAAGCTAATGGCTGTTTGTAATGTAAGTTTTAAACAGTGTGAAATGTGTAGTCTTTGCAGTGTGTGAATGACTCAACTATCACCACACTAACTCTTAATTTCAGCTTAATTTCAGAAAATTAACAAAGAGTTATTTTAGTGTTTGCCAAGGTTAATTAGCATTGGTGGCTATAATGAATTTGACTGACTTCAGCACATACTGTACATCAGAATAAAATCTTTGATCTCATTTAATGTAGAATAAGTCAAATCCCATCCTGACTGCAGATCTGAACTGATATATAGATGAAATAAAGGTTTATTGCATCACACCAGAAAGCAGAAGAAAGAAAGATCAATCAAATTCTACCTGAGAAGTTTGTGACCGTTGGTGGTCGCCACTTCTGCGAGACTTATCAAGACCCTGTGGTAATGACTGTCACTCTGCTGAGAGACGTGCTCCAGAACCTGCCGAAGCTACACACACACACACACACACACACACACACACACACACACACACACACACACACACACACACACACACACACACACACACACACAAAAAGCCCTCACCTCAGGTAAAATTAATACAAAAGGCCGGTCCAGTACCTTTACAAACTAATTACCATGTTCTCTTTCATGTCTTCATTCTGTGTCATCTGGATGAGCGTCTGGAACAGCCTGCTATGATGCTGGATGAGAATCTCACAGGTTTCCCCATACCCACCCTAAAAGTGACACGATTAGCAGGGAAACTGCAGCAAACAAAATGCCCAAATCAAGTTGAAAAGCCACCTGCACACAGAGATCCAGAGGAGTGGTTCCATTCTTGTCAGCGAGGTATTTGGCACCTCGAGAGAGCAGGATCTGTGCGGTGTCTCTTTGGCCATGGCTAAAGAAAAAAAAACACAGAACAACTTTAGTCTGGAAAAAAAAATTTATTGTGATTTGCAAAGTCAGCATTCTCAATAAAATAACCTTGCTTAAAAACAGATGTCTTAATTTCAATACTTCTGCATACTTTGTGGGTTTTTTAGCCATTCATATATCGGAAAGTTTAGCTACCTTACTGCTACTTTTATCAATCATTTATGCTACTTTTAGCATTTTGCTAGCCTTTTGCAACTTTCAGCTTTTAACTAGCTTTTTGCTACATTTATCTAGCACTTTGCATAATTTATCCCCTAGCTACCATTCTGCTACTTTCAACTTTTAGTTGCACTTCTGCTACTTTTAGCTTTGAATCACCTTTTTGCTGCTTTTATTTAGCCATTTACTACATGTAGCTTTTTATACTGGTTCTGTTACTAGCTTTTAGTTAGCCATTTGCTACTTGTACCTTTTTGCTGCTTTTAGTTAGACTTCTGCTACATTTAGCTTTTCATTACCGTTTGCTACTAGATTTTAGATAGATATTTGCGACTTGTATCTTTTATCAAGTCATCCGCTACTTTTGACCAAGGATTTGATACTTCTAGCCTTCATAGACTTCTGACTACCCATTTGCTGCTTTTAGTTATCCATGCATCTTTTAGCATCTAGCTACCATTCTGCTACTTTAAGCTAGTATTGAGCTACTTTTAGCTTTTTATACTTAACTGCATTTTAGAAGAAAATGACAATTTCTCTAGTTTAAGTTTAAGCACACTGTACTAACAAACAAAGCAGAACACATACTGAACAGTGCAATCTAGCATTTCTAATGATACAAGGCAATGAAGCAGGGAAAGCAAAGCAAGAAGTGAAAGTAGAGATGCTTAGGGATAGCTGTTTACACCTTGAACACAATAATATGGAAGCAACTGAAGTGAGATGTTTTTTCTGCAGCATGACCGACCTGCAGGCAAAGTAAAGAGGTGTGGCTCCAGAGACATTTGGCCGATTGATGTCCGCTCCACTGTCAAGAAGGCACAACACCGTCTGTGCACACAGGGTACATTTCACATTATTTACTGAGAACATTTTAAACATACTAGCAGATAACAACAAAACAACAATGAAAAGCTTGACATTTTAGTCGGTATTCAGAGTAAAGGGCCAATTATATCTTGAAAGAATGCATACCGCCCACTTCTTTTCAAGTTACAGTTTTAGACTGAAACACTGATGATGAGAAATGATTTAGTTGTATCCGTTTTGGTCAAATGTTAATCATGATTTCATGTGATACCACGCGATGTCACGCTTTACGAATGGGTTGTGAATGACTCAGGTGTTACCTCATCAAGCTTTAGCTCATTATCTATGAAATTAACTGAATTATTGTGTTTTCTAAGATCAGTTAGCTGTGTTGGCCATCTTGAATCTGATTAGCTCCAGGTTGATTGACGATGATGAAGTAGCTTGGGCCTCTTTTAAAACTTAAGAGGCGTCTTATTGAATTTACCTACCAGAATAAAAAGCTGTGAAGGACAAACAGGACATCAAGAAAAAAACATAAAATGACAAAGACACGAGAAATAAAGTTAAAATATGAGATTGACAACATTCTGTAGAAAAGGGCAGAGTTCACTCTATTTTGTTGTCATTTTTCTTTGGGCTGCTCCCTTTTCAGGGGTCCCCATAGCAAGTGAACTCGTAAAAATAAAAAGTGCATTTTTTTTTAACACTGAATGTCCTTTTGACCCAGCCTGGGCTTAAAGCTGCAGCCTTAGGATTGCAGGACCACAGAACTGACCACCGAGCTGCAGCAGATCCAGTTCAATCTATTTTCTACAAACCAAAAATACTCTGACCTAGGTGAAAGAGCAGGTGAAGGAGAAGAACTGGACGCAAACTAGTACCGGTAATTAAATTCCATCAATACTTAATTATAAGCTGGTCACAAATACAAAGATCAATTAAATTTTTTGCTACATTTTGTCAGGTGTTCTACACATCCAAACACAGGAAAAAGAATCAGTTCTTTTGCATCTGTTAAAATTCCTTCTCTGGCCACAGAGCCAAACAAAGGCCGTCACTAGAGGGAGACATTACATTAGCAGAAACCGAACAAACATTTTCAAAACTTCAGAACAAACTAGAAAAACTAAAATCCTGGTAAACCAATGAGTGCTATGACTAACAAAACCGAGTTTTTTCCCCCCACTGAGAGCAATTCTGATAAACACTTTATTAAAACTTAACGTTTTACTTAATAAAATAAACTATATTGTCAAAATATTCCGAAGGACAGTTGTTTATTTGCATTTAATGAGCCAGCAGTTTAAGATTTTTGTTTGTTTTGTTTATTACCAAGAGAGATCCAGGAATCTCTCAGATGTTTCTGTAGGGTTGTTGTTAGTCTTGTAGGAGGTCCTATATGGGGCTCAAGGAGGTCTGCGTTCAGAGAAAACTAATGAGGGTTAAAGATTTTCAGAATGGTTCCAACTCTTTCAAAGGGTCTAAGAGAAGACGTCTGCAGAGTGGATGGAGAGCGTTCACCTGCTATTAGCACCGAGATGAGATCAGATGGCTCAAGATAGATGTTAGTGCCAGGTCTAAACAGTATTTTAGGTTTTTGTTGTTACAGCTGGTGCCGTTTGTTTGTTTGTTTGTTTGTTTGTTTGTTTGTTTGTTTGTTTGTTTGTTTGTTTTTAAACGGCCAGCATCAACCAATTAGTAAATGCATCACTAATGGGGGCTAAAATTCTAGTTTAGATGTGTTATAGACATGACAAAGTGTCAATTGTTTTTCAAAAGTCAAAAATGTATTTTGGTAACAATCTGTGCTGCCTCTTTAAGAGTCTCAGCAGGATAACTGCTGAGCACTGCTGTGCTGTTTGTTCCAACAGAGTTACTGTAGTTTCCTACAGTAGAAACATGTTGAAGTAAAGTTGTCTTTTTCCTAAATTATGCCTGGCTGTATTAGTTGAAGTTTTAAAAACATAACTGTCAAGTAATGACTCTGAGGATTTTTACACAAACAAAATGGTTCAGTGATAAGCACGATACTAATCTCAGTTTTTCTACAATATTTTCAATGTTAAGATAGCACCCACGCCTGTGGTTTCTTAGGTTTTTTTTACATACTTATTATTCACTCTTTATTATGCATGAAATTTAATAAATCCATGTTTTATATAAAATAAGCTATAGTCAGTTAAGTTTCAAGATAACTGATGCATCAATGACTGCTTTATAACTGCATCATAGCTATGTGCTGTAAGCTTATAAAAACAGACATGTTTGGAAACTGTTTCCAATAGTTCAATGCAAACAGATGTTATTTGTTTGTAGTTTTGCAAATATGCAGTTTTTTATTTATTTTTTAGTTTTTTGAGTGAGCTCATACTACTGAGTCTTTTGTTCACAATCTGTCTAGGTGCGGTTGTGGAGCAATGGTAGGGCAGTCGACTTCGGACCAGAAAGGCTACATTTTCTAGTCTAAATACGGAAATAGCTTACCGTTTTGTGGCCATTCTGACATGCTACATGCAGTGCTGTTTGCCCCATGGCATCCTCCACGTCCACATTGGAGACGTGCTGGACCAGATCATGCAGGAGTTCTGTTCGCCCATTTACTGCCAACCAGTGGATCTGCAGAACAAAATCACAGTTTCAGTCTTTATCCTAACTAAAGGCAGTGTCTGACTGGGCTGCAACTGCTGGACACTCGTTGATGAACAGCATTTGCAAGGCAGTCTCCAAAATGTTTCAAAATATCCCTGAGCGTTCTCGGTTTCCTTGCATTTTGAGTCACGGAAGCAAACAGTTATGTTGCTTGAATTCGGTACAAGTTTAAACAACTTGTGCCAAATTTTCACTCAATTAGTAGCAAAGTTGTCATCAGCGTCTCCAATATGTCTCAAATTAGTTCCTGTAATTCTGGGGCAGCATAGCTGTACTTTGACACCTGCACATGTTAGTGTCAAACAGCTAGTCAGCTCTCAAGTCGCTTTATTCATTTTATGATAGAGACAGAGCCCGCTTTACCTCAGTGTGACATCATTACAAAGTCTTTTCACAATAAACTCAAACATGTTTGTAAAAAACAAGATTTTAACAAATTAAAAGGTAAACAAGATGAAAGTTGACTCACAGCAGTCAGTCCCTCGTTGTTGCAGATGTTGACATCAGCATTATATTCCAATAATTTAGCCATGCACTTCTTCTGTCTGAGGGGAGAGTGGAAAACAATGCTGCTTAATAAGATCCGTACACAGGCAGTTACTAACGTCGTGTCAGTTTTCACAAACAACTACATCCGAGAAAATAATCTGACAGCGAAGATTTCAGAATGAACTCAGCCTGTTTCATTCAACTAATGTGTAAGACTTGATAAACCATATCTTCAAACTGAAGCTGAGACAACATACTGTAACTGTTATAAAATCTTCTTTACTTTTACTATGTAACTTTAAACAGGAACCAACTAATATCAGAGGATAGAAATATTTCTTTCTTTAAAAGATGGTGTATACATTTTCAACAGATACAACTGCATGCTTTGTTTGAAACCCCAAGAGGTCTGAAAAAAAAATACTGGAAAAACTGCAGGAGAAATCAGAATAACAGGTTATATGTTTAATATAAGGCAGCTCTCATACAAGCAAACCACATGTTGATTTTACTCACTGACATGTTAAACTTCAGTCAGGTGAGCCACCTAAGTTGTTAATAAGAAATCATGGTGATTCTCATGAAGCAGAAAAGTTACTTTTATAAAACTTTTTAGTATAAAATCAACATTAGACCACTGAGATGAAAAGACATCAGCGCTCTCTAATGAAAGGACTCAATATGATTCCCCCATGCAAACTTTAGATTCTGGAAAAGACGGAACTTTGATGTTCTTTTTAAATATTTACAGGAAAAAAATAGTCATTTTATGCTTTAATACGGTGTTGTTACAAAATTAAACTAATTGCACAGAATGATGCTTGAATTGCATGACTGAAATTAAATAAATGCAGAATTTAGTTTTGAATAATCAAAGATGTCTGCTTTTATGTTTTTAGGGAGAAAAAAATCTTATTTCAGAAAAAAAAATCATAAACAAAGGCTGTGATCGATTTCTCCACTCAACCACTATGTATTCACTATATCAGCGATAATCAATCCTGGTCCTCGAGGTCCACAGCCCTGCATGTTTTACTTTTTTCCCTTCTCTAACACACCTGATTCAGTCAGGGAATCACCTCTTCCAAGTTTTGCAGAAGCCTGAAAATCATCCATTCATTCAAATCAGGTGTTTTGGAGCAGAGAAACAAGTAAAACGTGCAGGGTTGCGGACCTCGAGGACCAGAATTGACTATCTCTGCACTATATCATTAGACATTTTGTACAGTCATTAAAAAAAAATCAAAATTACAGTAGTTTTTAATTCACCTTATAGTACCCTGGATACATGGCACATGGTTCAGTAAAAGTATAGAAGTACACTATTGCAGCAGGAGCATACAGAGCAGGTTAATGCTAACATTAATAGCTGATTATTGTGATTTTCATCAGACTGGCTGAAAATGTCTAAATATTTAGACATCTCAAACATAGCTCATCTCCTCCTCTGTGGAGCTGAGAAATCCTAATGACCTTATGATCTTATATACATAGAAAACATTTAGGTCTAAATATGAAATGCTTTAAAGTAGGGCTGCCACGATTAATCGATTAATCGACGACTAATCGATTATTAAAATAATCGATGACTAATTTAATAATCGATTAATCGTTTTCTTTTTGTTGTTGTTGTTCTTTACTTTGTTTATCTCTCCAAACTGCTTTGACACCTTCCACTGCCACATCTGCCTTTCTGTCCTTGACACACAAGCACAGTAGTGGTAACTGGGGTAGGCCGTGGACGTCATAAGACATTATACAGACAGGCTCTGGTATCATGGCTACCCAGCAACAGAGCTCAAAAATACGGGAACTTTTTAAGAAAATGAAAGAGAAACCTGTACAATATCTGCAGAGCAGAACTTGCCTTCCACAGCAATTATTTTTAGTTAGCATATAGCTAAAATCTAACGATGGTTATATAATAGCAGCTGCATTCTGACGTGATAAGCTGTATGTTTTATATTCAATTAACGTATGATCCGATTAGTCGATTAATCGAATAAAATAATAGTTTGTGGCGGTCCTACTTTAAAGTAGAGCTGGGCGGTATGACCTCAAATTCATATCACGGTATAAATTGAACCCCTTCACAGTAACGGTATATATCGCGGTAGAAAATTATCATAAAAAGTTAAGATAATGTAATTTTTAGAGCTTTTTTTTGCAGAGAACTGTAATCTTAATTAAACCCAACATTTTTGCTTGAATATCAACCTGCCAAACAATGAGTTTCTGAACTTATCAGCTGCTGCTCTGCTGCGCGCTCATCTTCATCAGCTTCATCATCAGAGCAGAAGCCGAATTTACATTAGCAAGTTGAATTTACGACTGAACGAACGTCCACGTCTTTTTTTTAATAATCTCTGTGGGTAACAATACATAAAAAACTTTTTTTTTCTCTGACAATTGGGTGTGAAAAACTACAGTTGTTAAAGCTTCGCTCTGCGCGACGTACAGCGAGAGGAGAGGAGGAAATGATCCCGCGACACGACGTAACTTTTCTACAGCGGGAGGAGGAAATTTTGAGGATTTATTCTCTCTATACATGTTTTAAAACGTTAGAATCTCTTCATTATATTTCGAACTCCTGCTGCTCAGTTGTCTCTGCACTCGCAGCCATGCTGACACAGGTGCGATGACGTAATGACGATATGACGGTAAAGGGTAAATTTCTACCGTAGGCCAACTTCATAACATTTCTACCGTCTATCGCATATACTGCGCAGCCCTACTTTAAAGATGTGTTGTTATTCACAAAGTGAGACACATTTAAACTGCTGTATTGTTGCGAGGCTTGGTACATAAACGCCTACCCATTCCTGGCAGCGAGGTGCAGAGGGGTACAGCCTGAGATGTCCTGGTAGTTTGGGTTGGCTCCCCTCTTCAGGAGCAGAACCAGACATTCCACTGACCCACAGCTGCACAAACAAGATGATGAATCTCTACCAGCAAAGTGACTGACAGGATAATTATTATGTATGTATAATTGTGATCTAACTTAAATGAAAAACAGACTGAGTGTTGTGTGATTCTTACTTGGCAGCGATGTGCAGCAAGCTTCTCTTTACGCGTCCAAAAGCATAGTTCACATCAAACTTAGAGTTGAGTAGCAACTCTGACACTGATCTATAAAAGAAAACAACAAAAAATTAAAACATAAAAAAATCCTTTAGTAAAACAAAACTCACAATTGATCATGCATGTGTACCTCTGTTAAAAGAACTATTAGATTTAAGCTGGGCCTTTACCTGTGCTGGTCAGCCATGACCATTGGCATCAGAGTGTACACAGCAGTCTCATTGTCTGTAGAGGGAAACAAACAAACATCTTAATATGACTAAACAAACTGGATCAAAATTAAAAAGACAAGAACAAAAGAAATAAACTAATCAGTGTGTTAAGTTATTTAAAGCAAACCAGTTTTGAAGCTGAAGTTACTGTTATTTGGATCTTTGTGCACATCTGATCAGAATAAACACAAAACTGACTATAACTCTGTCAGTTTTATTAGTAAACATTGAGCATCATTCCCAACACATACTCTGTGTTTGACATCTTACAATGTCGCATGTCCTTCTCAAAGGTTTGATCAAAATAGCTGTTGCTGGTAGTAGCAGCAGCATTATTATTCAAAATGGAAGTTTAAAAGGACCAACAATTCCTCTGTCTAGAGCTCCATGGTAGAGCTTGGTCATGGAATGATGATGATGATGATGATGATGATGATGATGATGATGATGATGATGATGATGATGATGATGATGATGATGATGATGATGATGATGATGATGNGATGATGATGATGATGATGATGATGATGATGATGATGATGATGATGATGATGATGATGATGATGATGATGATGATGATGATGATGATGATGAAGAAAGGTAAGTGATCAGCTGATCACAGCTGAGAGGAGCTGGTTAAGGACCTAACAGCAGTTGGGACTACAGCCAACAAAAAAATTATTGGTGCCACACAACTTTGGTCCCAGGCGTTGCACTAAAGTCCCTTCTCCATGACGCAAGGTCTCACTTTGTTTGGTTCTGCTCAGGTCTGTGTGTGTGTCTCCATGTCAGTGTGTCCCTCACTCTGTGGGCGGATCGTCAGCCTGCCACTTAAGCCGTTGCAGTTAAATTTTATTTATTTATTATTTAAAACGCTGTTGTGGATTTTACGTCCAGTAGTCCAACCTTTTTTTTCCTTTTATATTTAAATTTATTTTATTTTTTGCAGCAATGTTTATGTGTGTAACCGTGGGAGGCTAGTTGGTCAGAAACATCCCAGGATAACAGCTCATTTCAGTCGGCTCCAACCAGCTCAAGCTGCACTTTTTAAGCAGCAGATATTTTAAATTAATGTATCCCAGGTGGTTGCGCCTTAGCAAACAGTATGATTTAACCAAATCCAGTTACTCTGGGGCGGCTGTGGCAGAGTGGTTAGGGGGAGTCATCCTGGAACCGGTAGGTTGCCGGTTCAATTCCCCATTCCAGCTGTCTCAGTTGTTGCATCCTTGGGCAAGACACGTCACCCCCAATGTATGTCCCATCAGTGTATGGATGTAACTGGTACTGGTTAGCCTCCAGTTCTTTATTAATAACACAAACATAAAAAAGTCTGATGTTTGGGTGGATTAACATTTTAAGTTAAATTCTTCACTGTTTCCTCAGTAGACGTGAATAAATGAGGTTTCACAGCTAGTGGACATCAGATTCATGTTCAAAATACTCCAAAAATGTTCAAAGTATGTTCTCCTATCAGTTACTGCTACATCCTTTCCCTGAGAATGATGCACAACATGACAATAAGTTGAACCAGGAGTTGTGCAACTTGTTCATGTTTTGACAACACCATCCAAATCACAGGGATTGTTTTTTTTTTTTAGTACTTTGAGCGAAACAATTAACATCTCCATAGAACATATTGAGACTGAGGTTAACACTGAACAATGGTTCAAAATGTCAGATTAATATTAATGATCAGGTCAATATTAGGGCTGCCACAAACAATTATTTTTATAATCGATTAATCACACATTATTTTTTCGATTAGTCGACTAAACGGATCATACATTAATTGAATATAGAACATACAGCTTATCGTGCCAGAATGCAGCTGCTATTAGGTTGTTGGATTTTATCTATATGCTAACAAAAAACAACTGCTGTGGAAGGCAAGTTCTGCCTTGCAGATTTTGAATTGCACAGGTTTCTTTCATTTTCTTAAAATGATCCCACACTTTTGAGCTCCGTTGCTGGGTAAACATGATACCAGAGCCTGTCTGTATAATGTCTTGTGACGTCCACGGCCTACCCCAGTTACCACTACTG
>NW_013953090.1:3717-4411 GCF_001266775.1 Austrofundulus limnaeus | reverse complement strand
TTAAATTAGTCATCAATTATTTTAATAATCGATTAGTCATCGACTAATTGACTAATCGTGGCAGCCCTAGTCAATACGGCCTTTTAAGAAGAATAAGAGGAGCGCTGTGTCGAATATTTTGAAAGAAATGAAAATTAAGCTCACTTACTCTAGCTGTTACTATAGTAAGCATCCCTCATTCAACACCAGTTTCCTGTGCGCAACCAGAGGTGTAATAATTGTGGGCTTGGATACTTCTGCAGGTTTGAGGTCTTTGCTGAACAGGCTTGGATTAAAAACCAGAACATTTAAAATGTCTGTGTAAAAAAATGCACTGTTCTTTACCCATTACCTGTTCAGACCTATACTAGTTAATAATAATGACGTGAATGTTTGAGTGAGCCATACAAAACCCTCCAGACACAGCTGTGGGCCGATTAGGTTTTGTTTCAATCTGCCTCCGACAGTCATCAGCTAAACAGTGACCAGAACCAGGAAATACACATCAAGTAACAAACCTGACCCCGCCTCATGACATGTTAAGGGGCAGGCTATTTCTATACAAAGTCAAGATGCCAGACATTATTCCTCATGTTTGATCACGGTTCTTACAATATATGTGTTGTTTTAACTCAGGCATGTACAGTGAGGAGAACAAGTATTTGATACACTGTTGATTTTTCAGGTTTTCCCACTTGCAAAGCTTGTAGATGAC
>NW_013953090.1:0-212 GCF_001266775.1 Austrofundulus limnaeus | reverse complement strand
ACAACATACTAAAAGCCCAACATTTTCTGTGCTGTACTTTGACTTTACTGAACAAAAAAACGCTCCTTAAACACTTTCTGAGCTGATGAACGACAGCTCACACAACCATCCTCCAGATATCAGTAATCCGTGCGCACGAATTGCAGAAACCGTGCTCACAGTTTAGTAATCCGTTCGCTCAGTTTAGTAATCCGTTCGCTCAGTTTAGTAAT
>NW_013953089.1:217069-219411 GCF_001266775.1 Austrofundulus limnaeus | reverse complement strand
TTATTATACTTCAATACTTCAGTCACTCACACCAGGGTGTATCCTCTCACTGACAGTTACACACCAGCTCTTTGAAACCTTAAACATGTATAATGTATATTCTGTCATAGTGGCAGCTGTTTAGAGCTGAGACAAACACTGGTTAGTACTATATTATTCTGTAGATCCTACTTTCTGACAACCGTTTACTGATTGTGTTCATTAACTCTGGAGCATAATTTACATGAGTCTGCCTGCAGCTAACATTATGTACTGAACAGCTGACCTGAATGATTGATGACTGACAGCAAATTGTGACATTCTGCATTGTTTACTTGAGTCTCCTGTGAGATGTCAGCTTTAACTGGTCCCAGCTGTGGCAGCTCCTGTCTGATGAGCCTCACCTGTATTTAAGGCAGCATTGAAAATCTGTTCCTCACTGAAGCATCGCTCACCTTGGGAAATGCATCTCATTCGCTCAGAGTTTTAAACATTCCCTGAGTATGATTAATCGTGTGTTGCTTGCCTTTTTCTCTATGCCCAGTTTACCTGTTGGAACTGCTGCCTCTTCGAAGACCACTCATCTTAGGAACTTACCTGCTCTGAGACTCACCAAAACCTCTGCCTGTCTGCTTCGCTCTGGAGAATTAAAGCATCTGTCATCAGCCTGTCTGTCTGCCACCCTACCTGGAAAACCTTACCTGCCTTCTGGATTTCTTCCCTCCTCTCCATGCAGCACCAGGACCTGGAAACTGCTGGAACCCTTTCCCTTTGCACCTGTAAATAAAACCACTTACCTTTCTTATATATCAGTTGTCCTGGTCAGTTTTTCACTAGTCACTCACATTTGACAAATCTTGAAAACCTGTTGCAAATAAAGAAGAAACATGTTATTCATTGTGCTTTTGTCTGTGAACTTGAATGTTTGTTACAGTTTATGGCAAAACAATCAGCTCCTGATGTGTTAAACTTCCTTTTCTTGGGTTCTACACACGAATATAATGATCCACAATCCACACATAGTAGCTAATGGTGGTACCTCTGCATGCCTGAAATCATGTGACGTCCAATCCAGTGATATATATCAGTGTGCATACCTTTTCTTGGTTTCAGGTCCAAACCTAGACTTTTCCTCCAGTTCCAGGGGTCAGATTTACCTCATGAATGTTAGAGTAACTTACCCCAAAATTAACTTTNGGCTACGGATGGTCTTGGGGACCTGGGGGGGTGTCAGGAGGGTTGGCTGGCAGTCTGTCTTCCCCGGGGTTGTTCGGACTCTTGGATTGTGGCTCCTGGTTGCCATGGTTGGCCCGCTGGCTGGGGTGGCTGCTGGGGCCTGGCTGGTGGTCGGCTGGGGGTGTACGCTTGGCCCTTGGTGGTGTGTGGGGGTGGTCAGGGGTGTTGCTTCACTGTGGCGGGGTGGGGGGGGTGGCGGCTGGCCTGGTGCAGTCCAGGCTGGGCCTTGGCTGTCTGCTCTTCTACATCCAGAATGAATGGGTTTGCCTACTGGGTTCGGATATGACCTGCCCTCTGCAGGGGGCGAGTACATGTCCTGGACCTGGTGGGTATAGAGTGGGTATCGGGAGTATGAGTGGGTTGTGGCATTCTTGTTTCTCTTTGAATGCGTGGGTGGGAGAATGAGGGTGGGACTGTGTGATTGTATCTGTGTATGACTGGGTATTTGTCAGGCTGAGACTCGGGCTGCCCTCTCATTTGGTTCACCTGAGGGCCCACTGCTAGTGGTGGGCTTTGCCCCCCAGCTGCACTGCCTTCTGGTGGGGTGTGCCTCTGCCCGCTGGTGCKCTGGTGGCTCTCAATGTCTGGGGCTAGGTGCTTGGGCATGTGCCAGCTCGGCCTCGTGCCTGCCTGGTGGGGCTTGGGTCCTCTGGCCCTGTCGGGCCTTGGGGGGGGGTGGCTGTGGATCTGGCTGTGTATCCGGGTCTCAATGTCCATTCCTGGTTCTGCTCCGGCATGGCGGAGGCCGGCGGGGCGAATGGGTCATTGCTGTTGGCCCTGTGGGTTCTGCATGTGGTTGCTGGTGGGGCTCTCCTGAATCTCTCCTGTGTTCCTGTGTTCCTCTCTGGGGGTGGGTGGGTAGTTCTTGCTGCACGGGTGACCTTGGGGGCTCTGTGCTTGGGTTCTCTCTCGGGGTCTGTGGCTCTGGTCCCCCTTATGTCTGCCTTGGGTCTTGGGGGTCGGGTCTGTGGTCCTCCACAGTCACTGTTAAATATTCCACTGGAGAAATCTTGTATTTATATGCATGCTCACAACTGCACAAAAAATAGGCATTTGGATCCTGGGGTTTCTGACAATCACTGAATGTGTGTGTGTGTGTGTGTGTGTGTGTGTGTGTGTGTGTGTGT
>NW_013953089.1:214770-216069 GCF_001266775.1 Austrofundulus limnaeus | reverse complement strand
ACGCATGGGTCAGAGCTGGCTGAGGCACCGCACATTTTCACATCAAGTTTGGATTTTATAAATCACAACCTTGGAAAAAAAGTGGCGTAAGCAAGTTTCTGGGCTCAATTTGTGCGTAYGCAAGTTTTATAAATCCGACCCCTGGTCCTGTAGAAACCTTATCCTGCATGTTTTATGTTTCCCTGCTTTGACAYATCTGGTTTGTATGAATGAGTGATGAAAACTAAAACATGTAGGATGGTCCTTTTCACTCCCCAGAGACCTGCTGTCCTATTTTTTTAGCTATGCTGGTCTGGGCCGACATGGCTCCAGTGTTTGCCACGCGTTCTGTGTTGTTACAAGGACCCGCATGAGAGCTGCAGTGATGCAGTGTGTCTGCCTGTCTCCTGGAGCTCTGATAGAAACTGTTTAAACAAGATCCTGAACGCAGGATGGATCCCATGACAACTCCATAAATATTTACCAGCAGCAACCATTCCACTTTTCCTCAGAAGTGTTTATCTGCAGGTTAGTTCCTGATGTTTTTCTTTTGCCCCCACTTCAGGTTTCTCTGTTTTCATCTCTCAAAATTGGTGAGCCAACGATGGCTGTAGAGTAGAGGTGGACCAGCTGACTTGGGATCAGAAAGTCACAGTTTCAATTCCCTCTTCATCAGCTTTGGTGTATCTTATGTTTGATGGGTCAAATACAGAACAAAAATGTCCTAAACTCAATTACATGTTTCAGCTCCTTCCACAGATCTTMAGAAAGGTCCAATGATTCTCAGTAGTTCTTGATGTTTTGGGTCATTCTCTTGTTGGAAGACCCAAGACCTGCTACTGAGACCAAGCTTTCAGATTCTGGGCAGCACATTTCTTTCCAGAATGCCTTGATAGTCTTGAGATTTCATCATACCCTGCTCAGATTCAGGACACCCTGTTCCAGAAAAGAACCGAGTTGCTTACATGTTTCACTACATGTTTCACTGCAGGTACAGTGTTCTGTTCTGTTTCATGTTTGGGTCTGAACACAGATCTGAAGGCATTTGTTGCCAAAAAGCTCCAGTTTTGTTTCATCTGTTTGATGGAAATTCTCCCAGGAGTTTTGTCRATAAGCAGTTTCAACAAACTCCAGTCTTATTTTTTATTCAATAAAATTCAATAATATTTTATTAAACCGAAAGGGAAATTGAATGTTATTGTGATGCATATTATCATGGTTTCTTCAAAGAGTTGTTATACACTGCCTGGCCAAAAAAACAATTGCCGCCACCTGGATTTAACTAAGGTCTATGATGTGGGGCTGCTGCAGTTGGTCAGG
>NW_013953089.1:210394-213770 GCF_001266775.1 Austrofundulus limnaeus | reverse complement strand
GTTTACATTCGACACAATATTGTTCACGTTGTACTGATTGTCATAAATTACATAAAATTTCCTCATTCACATCATGAATAAAGAAAATCTTATGGATTATTGAAAAACTGCAGCTTGAATGTTTTTTTTACACCTCAGAACCTGAATTAATGTTGGATTTGGACCTTCCTCCTCCTCTCCCATGTCCCTAAACTGCAGACAACACCCCTTTCACACACACACACACACACACACACACACACACACACACACACACACACACACACACGTACTATGTCTATCCTTGTGGGGAATTTCCATTGATTTCCATTCATTTTTTGGAAGTTTTATATCCTAACCCTAACCATTTACCCTAAAATTATCCTCACAGGTACCTGCCTGACCCCAAGGGCGGAGTGGGTAATCGGGACAATCGGGATGAATCCCGCTGGGCCGGACCATTAATGGGCCGGTCCGATGAGTGCAGTTAGTACGGGGATGATAGGACGAAAAAGAAAACCATTTACCACATACACCCATGCACCTGCTACATTTTTTTTATGAAATTAACAGATTTTGTGAAGTTGAAGTTTAAAAAAGAAAACAGAATTAAACAACAGTTAAATCCCAACTTCACCAGTGGGTGAGTGGGTGGGGGGATTAAAATTCAAGAATTTAGCATCATGTCTGTTTTCACTCACCAGCTTTTAGTTTAATATTCTCTCCAAAAGCCATAAAAAACATCTACATTTTAGTCCAACATTATGGCACTGAATCATTTTTTCTACCCTTCTTTCTTTTGTAATAATTAAATCTGTTTTCCACACATTATTTCAGTCCCTCTGTACATRCATCACAATCAGGTGGGAGACCACAGTGCAGTTTCTGAGGTGGTGCAGAGTATTCCTGAAGAGGACACAGCTGTGATCTCTGTGATCCCTAGTGGCAACTCTTAACCACTTAAGAGTCCCCTGGACCTGTCTTAAATATCTGGGAGAGTAAGAGTGATTMTTTGACTTAAGACTTTTGATAACTTGCTTTTACTCTTTAGTCTGAGAGTAAGAGCAAATCTAAGAAACTTTCAGCACTTAATAAAAGTCCACTCTGGGAAGTTTGATAAATATGGGCCCTGGACTTCATGTCCACTATATAACTATAACTTGACTTTGTTTCAATAAACAGGTAAAAAAAATAACCAAACTTTATATCAGTGTCCAAAGAGATATGGACCTAACTGTAAATATATTATATACATATTTACAGATACTGAGCTATGTAGCTGAGAATCAACTACAACATAAACTCTGGGCACCATCCATCCATTATCTACACCAGCTTCTTCCTTTCGGGGTGACGGGGGTCACTGGTGTCCATAACCAGCAGTCACAATGGAGGGGCAGGGTACACCTTGGACAGGTCACAAGTCCATCACAGCTGGYTGCCATCTTTCCTTAAAATCTTGGCATAAGGTATTGGCATCAGCGCTCTTTGTTAGTAAAATTTCTAATGAATCTGAGCACAGATTTTAATAAACTCTACATTAYAACTGGTTAACTTTTGGAGTCAGTGCTCAGGGCCCAGACCCACCTGGGTGAAAGTAGAACGTGCCGGGGTCTAATCCTTGGGTTTGTCCGTATTTATTCAGCAGGACCCATTTATCTCAGAGAGCCGCTCCTTGACGTTCCAGCACAAACTGTACCGCTTYACCACGGCTGCATGCTCCTGTTGCCCCTCCGCTGTCACAATAAGCCTCTCTCTTTAGAGTGCGTGGTACGGTAAATGTTTGAATTATGACTCAAACTCATTTATCACAGACACACACTCCACACTACTTCATTTTGTTGTTTTTGTGTGTCGCTGTTTGCTCACAGACATAAAGAAAAAAAACTGTCTATGTTAATGTTGCAGAGCTTGTTGATGTTCTTCTGAGGACAGCTGGGTGATGTTTGATCAGACGCTGATTTAGTGGAGACGTGTTCTGTAAACATTCACTTTTCATTGCGCCTAAACCTTATTTTCTACAAGTGTGAATGCTGAGTCATCATTATTTTTGTTGTCTTGAATTCAAACATCAGCATTTCATAAAAGGTGTGTTCAGCTGAAGATATCACCCTCCATCTTTAATGCTGGTTTACACCAAGATCATCTTGTGTTTAGAAATAGTAATGTTGTTCATTTTGCTGTTGTGACTCTCAGTTACGACCACATCAAAAATTAGTTTAATATCTGTTATATTTATGATGTTAATGATGATTAACCCTGGCGACCACCTAGAACTGGACTGAATCTAGAAGTTCATCAGTCAACAGGTTACATAAAGGGGTCAACCTCAGTCAACAGGTCACATGGAGGAACCATCCATTCAACAGGTCATATGGAKGGGCCAGCCTAAGTCAACAGGTCTGATAGAGAGGCCAGCCTCAGTCAATAGGCCACATGGAGGGGCCAGCCTCAGTAAACAGGTCACATGGAGGGGCCATCCTCAGTCAACAGGTCACATGGAGGGGCCAACCACAGTAAACAGCTCAGATGGAGGAGCCAACTTCAGTCAACAGGTCACATGGAGGGGCCATCCTCAGTCAAAAGGTCAAATGGAGGGGCCAACCACAGTAAACAGCTCAGATGGAGGAGCCAACTTCAGTCAACAGGTCACATGGAGGGGCCATCCTCAGTCAAAAGGTCAAATGGAGGGGCCATCCTCAGTCAACAGGTCACATGGAGGGGCCATCCTCAGTCAAAAGGTCAAATGGAGGGGCCATCCTCAGTCAACAGGTCACATGCAGGGGCCATCCTCAGTCAACAGGTCACATGGAGGGGCCATCCTCAGTCAACAGGTCACATGGAGGGGTTAACTTCAGTCAACAGGTCACATGGAGGGGCCATCCTCAGTCAACAGGTCACATGGAGGGGCCAGCCTCAGTCAACAGGTCACATGGAGGGGCCAACCTCAGTCAACAGGTCACATGGAGGGGCCAACCTCAGTCAACAGGTCACATGGAGGGGCCATCTTCAGTCAACAGGTCACATGGAGAGGCCAGCCTTAGTCAACAGGTCACATGGAGGGGCCAACCTCAGTGAACAGGTCACATGGAGGGGCCAGCCTCAGTCAACAGGTCACATGGAGGGGCCATCTTCAGTCAACAGGTCACATGGAGAGGCCAGCCTTAGTCCACAGGTCACATGGAGGGGCCAACCTCAGTCAACAGGTCACATGGAAGGGCCAGCCTCAGTGAACAGGTCACATGGAGGGTCCAGCCTCAGTCAAAAGTTCAGATAGAGGGGCCAGCCACAGTAAACAGGTCATATGGAGGGGCCAGCCACAGTAAACAGGTCATATGGAGGGGCCAACCACAGTAAACAGGTCACATGGAGGGGCCAACCTCAGTCAACAGGTCAC
>NW_013953089.1:200499-209473 GCF_001266775.1 Austrofundulus limnaeus | reverse complement strand
GTAAACAGGTCAGATGGAGGGGCCAGCCTCAGTAAACAGGTCAGATGGAGGGGCCAGCCTCAGTAAACAGGTCAGATGGAGGGGCCAGCCTCAGTAAACAGGTCAGATGGAGGGGCCAGCCTCAGTAAACAGGTCAGATGGAGGGGCCAGCCTCAGTAAACAGGTCAGATGGAGGGTGGATTGTGGGAGTCTTCAGACTCCTGACAGACCTTCTATGGTTTGTTCTGTCTCTGCTGTCGTACAGAACTTCACTGATCTGTAAACAAACACACCATCTGCTCTGACATGTTTATTTCATTTTATTTATCACAACCTCAGACAGACATGTAGCTGAAGCTCCTGTCCGCCTTCTGATCAGTTTCCTGTCTTCCTCTGTTTCTCTGCCTCCCTCTGGGTGACACTGCCCTCCTCTGAGCCATCAGAGAATTTCTTGATTTCCTACAACAGACTGGAGGTCTAACGTGTCACAGTGATGTGCCGACATAGTCACCCTTTTGCAGATTTCTTTTCGCTTTTTTGTCTTATTTAAATGTTTCAAATCAGCAGTCAAATGGTTTGATCATTTAAAGATAATCTGAGTAAATATAAAATGGATTTTTGCATTAGGATTTTATGTAATATAGAATTAAATCTGTTCAAATCACCCTGGTCCTTTGTAGATGAAATAATTGAAATAATTAAAGTAAGGAATGAGACCTGCAGAACAAAGGCCACAATGCATAGTAGTACTAGTAATAATATTCCACTGAGTACTACACCYTGCTGGAGACATAGAGGAATGAAGAAAATATGTGTTTGTTTGCTCAGTATTAATCAAAGTGAACTGACTTAAAGACTTTAATTTTATTTTATTTTATGGCTACAGTTGTGGTGAGAAGTTTGAATCCACTCATTGTAAGCATGAAGGTCAAATTCGTTTTGAGGTTTTATTCWTTTATTTGAATAATTTCTTTCCAGGGTGGAGTGATAAACATTGCTGCAGCAGCTCAGTTTTAATCCTGAGGCTGCAGAGTGGAGCAGTCAAAAGAAAAACTCCTTTCATCTTTTTAAAAATCAAGAACTGGGTGAACAAGTTTGAATTTGTTGTGATTTTTTATCTAACTGAYGCCCAGTCAAAATCATACATACAGGCTTCCATATATAGTAATTGTATACTGTGTGAATGTATGTTGTTGGGTCTTGTGAGCCCATGTGGGGTGGGCACTTGKAGTGCATGATACAAAAATAAAATAAAGTTACTACTTTATAATTATGACTTAAATATCATTAGATTAAAAATTCTTTGTTACACCCGGACCTCAGGCTGATATTTGGCTGCTCTGATTCGTAGAGGTCATTTAAAWGGGCGGGGTTTAAAGAAGACCATTCCAGAAGCTCAATGTTTGTTTATTTCAGTCAGAAAACAGTTCTGATGAGTGTCTGTTAGAATCCAGCTGCGTTCTGGTTTTAATTTTAAAGAGAGGGCTTCTTCTAGTACTAACTTTATCCAATCCACCAGCTCCACTGCRTGATGCTGCCACCACCGTGCCTGACAGTAGCTTCAGTGCTCTGAGGCTTGACTCAAACAGCTCCACCTGTGACTCCAGGAGATATTTAGTTTACTCATCAGGTTCGGACAACCCAGAACCTTCAGGACCTTTTAATAAAATATTTAATGCTTGTGTAATTCTGACACAGTGATAATCTATAATAAATGAAATATGTGCAGCTAGTTTTTGTTTCATTAAACCACTCTGGAAAACATGGCTCAAAATAATCTGACTTTTCTTGTTTTAGGTCAGTTGAGATTGACCTCTGTAAGGTGGCCTTGGGAGTTTTGAAAAGATGCTGATAAATAAAATAATGTTGTATGAAAAGTTCTGTATAAAAACAGTTAAATTTAACTTTTTAAGTGTTAAGTTACAACAATTCAAACCCATTAAGATCGCTTTGTTTCAAAAGAATCGTTTTATCTTCTGTCACGTTACAAACGTTAACTGTTACAGCTTTAGTAAGAACTGTTCACTCAGAAGAGACGAAAGGAAATCTTACAGCAATCTACTTCTGCAAGACAGAAATTAGCTCAAAGTWCAACTGAAAGTACAGCAGGTGGAGAAACAATGAATCCTTTCCCTTCCTGTTTGTAAATCAACTGAAGAATCAACTCAAACTGAAAATTAAAACATTTAACCATCAAACACAACTCTTCAGACATCAAGTTTTTTTTAATAAGGGAGTTTATTAAACAGTAGCAGAAAAGGATTTTTGGTCCTCTGGTTTTAAAAAATATAACATTTATTACTCAGTTAGAAATCTTAAAAACGAAAACATTCAGAAGAGACAAAAACAGATGCTGGTTTACAAAGTGAAGGACAGATTCTATGTAAAGAGAAAAGTGAACAGAGTTCCTGGTTCCTCAGATTAATCTGGATTTCAGCTCTAATTCTCACATGATTCTAAAATGAAATCAAGTTTTTCTCCAAGTCCACATTAGAAAATTATAAAAACAATGTTTCAAACATTTAAAAACATTTCCCCAAACTTCTAAAAACTGTAAGAATGGTTGAAGGGGTGTGAAGGAGGCACAAGGTCAGAGGTCAGCACCGACCGTCTGAAAAACATCTTTTCTGAAAATAAAAGCAGGAATGTTAAAGAGATCAACAACACAGATGTTACTTTACACATCCTCTTCCTCCTCCTCTTCCTCATAGTATCGGTTGCGTTTGATCATCTCCTCCACAGACAGCACCTCCTGCTCCTCCTTATCCTGGACCTCCTCGTTGTCCCAGAAGCCCACGTCCTCCTGACACGACTGGATGACCTCCCCCTCCCCCTCAGGAGACAAGCCGGCCATGGGCTTTGCTGAAATCTGACCTTTATCAGACAGCTCCTCCTCCAGCACGTCCCAGTCTTCCTCCATCTGCTCCTCCTCCTCATCATCATCATCATCATTGCTGAAATCTGACCTTTATCAGACAGCTCCTCCTCCAGCACGTCCCAGTCTTCCTCCATCTGCTCCTCCTCCTCATCTTCACCTCCTGCTGCTTTGGTCTCCCTCTCTGTGATGAGATGGTGGTCCGTCAGGTCCTCCTCTCCACAGCTGYTGTGTGAGTCCACACAGCTGTCCAAGGACTGGCCCTCAAGCTGCTGGTCCTTGATGGAGGCTTCAGGACTCGTAKGGTCCTGGTTGACAGGAGGACTGGGTTTGCTGCCTTGTGCTGCCAGTGAGAAGGCCATACTGCGCTCCTTCAGGGAGGAGCTCTGGCGMAGGCAGGGCGAGCCCCGGTCCTGCTCTGGGGAGGAGGACTGGGTCTCCTCCTCCTCTGGGGGCCACTTGGCTTTGATGAGCTTAGTGGTGGAGCCCCCTTCCATGACCCAGCTGGGACTGGGTGTGTCCTCTGGATCGGTCTTTGGAGGCCAGGAGATCTTCAGCCTGCGGGTCTCGGCGGGCCTCTCGGCCTTCTCCGAGGACCCCTGACCCAGAGCCTCCATGGTGGCTGTCAGGACCACCACTTTGGCCAGCGGGGAGTCCTCCACACTGGGGCTGTCTTGATCTGAGGGTGAGCTCTGGGTCTTGGGCTGCGGTGAGGCGTCCTCRCTCTCCTTACTCTCCCACAGCTCTTTGTGGGGTCGGTGGCCGAAGCCCTCGTCGTAGTTTCCCTTGGCCTTGAAGAGCTGAGAGAAGTGAGGCTTACAGTAGACGTTGTTGTGCAGAGAGGCGTAATTCACCAAACTGGAGAAGAAAAAATGTGACAAACTTCAACTCACTACTTCCTGTTCACGAGAACAACTGAACACCATCATTCAGTGTTACCAGCTCTTAATGTGGGGGGGGTAACGTCACAACTGAGTCCTGGTTCAGTTTCAGGATTAGGTACAGTTTGAGACAAGAAAAGAAAAYAAATGCAAATGTTTTATTTTAATTTTCTTCAGTTATAAAAAAAAAACTCCTGCTGCATTAAAAGTCCAATTGGTTAATTTTTGTTATTTTAATTTTCCATGTCCTGGATGACTGAAAATCCACAGAAACACATGATCAGACCGTATCGATTCTAAAGTTTGATACTTTACTTCCAGCACTTTGCTTCATCAAGGGTGGGGCCAATGGGGTGGCAAGTTCCACCCCAGCATCTGATTGGCCACCACAGGTGCCACCCCCAAATAACTGTCAAGTCAAGTGGGGTGGGAATSCATATAGCAATAAAAGAAAGCCAGAAAAAAAACTGATATCTGTCAAGCAGCTGATGTAGAGGGAACCAAACAGTGAGTGAAAGAAAAATACCTTCTAAACCTCTGATTTAATATAGATGTCTAAAATTGGCTGAAATACATAGTATAGCCCTTAGCTTAAAATTGAGATTAGCTTTCAGAATGTCATAGGGATTGCTCTTGGTTACCACCATGCCAAATTCCAGCTCAGTATTTATAACAAATAGCTGAGTTATAAAATTAACATTAGGCCTGAAGTTATAATGGGATTAGCAAAATTAAGCAGCTGAATTATAGCTATTTAAAGTTAGCTGCGATGTTCGGCTTGAATTTTTACCAATTCTAAATGCTAATCATCAGCTACTAATATATCAATTTTCAGTTTTGTTTATCTAAAAGGTTAAATTGTAAAATTAGCATTAGCAGTTAGCTTTAAATTGTGACAAGCATTCAGCATGTTTTTTGGAACATTCTTAGCTACTGTCAGACAAAACAGCTGAATTACACCCATTCGAAATTGGCTCTGGCAGCCATGTTAAATTTTCAAATACAGTGTAGTTTTTATTTATATGTTCCCACCCTGTCTAGCACCATGACCACCCCTGTTTCACCCCTTGCGAAATAAAAATATAGCTCCTCCCCTGTGCATCTGGTCAGAAGCAGGATCAGATATAAACACTGAACTAAACAAGAAGGTCAGGTTTCTATTTAATSTGCTCCGATYGAACAGCAACTTCAGAATCGACATGCTAACATGAAGCATCCATGTTCAGCTAGTTCTGTAACCAGCTGAATGTGACGTCACGTTTTCTGCACATGCGGGTCACATCAGGGCCGTGCAGAGTTCACGCTGGAGTCAGATGGAGGTCACATTTAAAATATAATTTGAACGTTCACACCACAAAGATCATAACTGAGCATTAAGACCTGCAGTGTGAACGCAGCCAAAGGTAGCAGATCAGCTGAATTAAAGATAAATTAAAAAAAATTATAAAATCAAGCTGGAAGTGAACCACGTCCTGCTGACCTGTTGGTTCTTCCTCTTGTTGCCAAGTCATCCTCACCTGAGTTTGGTGCTGCAGTGGGAGCAGCGGAAGCATGAGCTGTGGTAGACCTGCTGATTGGCCACGAGCCTCTCCAGAGGATAAACAGTCTTCAGACAGGACACACAGCTCTCCTTCAGAGGCAGATGGAAGCTCTACACACACACACACACACACACACACACACACACACACACACACACACACACACACACACACACACACACACTTAATTATACATGCATGAGGAATGTGAGATTCATGTGAGGACTTCCTGTGTGGTCTCACCTTGAGGGTCTTTGACTGAGGAGTGTCTTTCTGACTGGGAGTTGAAGGAGTACTAGGAGCAGAGCCTGAGCAAAAATAAAATATACGTTAAAGAAAAGCAATAAAATAAAGTGAACACTAGAGGGAGCTACAGACATGTTTAATAAAACTGTTTCACTGTCTAGCCTCAAGAAACTTGTAAAAAAAATGAAGAAACAAAACTATAAAAACCTAGTGTTTGTTTTACAAAAATAAAATACTTTCAGAGAAATTAAAGGTGCTCCTTTCACTTCCAGGCTTTAATGTTCTCAGGGTTAAAGGTCCATCATCAGAACAATGGGCCTCATGCAAGAACATGTTCGTATTCTTATACTAAATTTCTCTTACTTTTGTTTGTACAAAGGGTTCGTACGAACACGTCACGTCAGATTCAACAAACTCTTCTATCTTCAGGAAAAGTGTGTAAATGAGCTGCGTAAATTCCACCTGTTCTATCCAGCTGCTCGTGCACGCGAGAGGAGATTAGCATAATTACCACCCCAAATACACCATATAAGGCTATGTTTCCTGCCTCAGATACAAGGAAGTGTCCATTCATGAAAATGACAGTGAAAATTAAAAAGAAGAACTTTACGAGTTCAGAGATTGAAGTCCGTCTGTCAGAGATCCAGAAAAGAAAATCTGTCATTTTTAGCAGGTCAGCTGTGGAATAAAAAGAGCTGCTAAAAGTATAAACAACTGTGTTAAATCATTTTCATTTATTCAGAAGCTACCCCGCCCCCCTGCGCGCACGCGCGTGCGAGCAGTTCTCAAGTGGTCTCAGTTGCRGTTCTGAAATAAGCATTTTAAAATGTTTTCAAAATATTTCTGGCACTTTGGAGAAAATCAAGGACTCGCTGGAGGGTTTATGTATCCCCTCTGGCCTGGGAACGTCTCAGAGTCCCCCAGGATGAGCTGGAAAGTGTCGCTGGGGAGAGGGATGTCTGGGTCTCTCTGCTGCTGCCCCCCGACCCGAGCCCGGATAAGCCGGCCAGACGGACAATTTATATTGTTAGTCTAAATTATTACATTTAAAATTATAACTAATTCAAGCAGAATAGCCTACTGTTAACATAATTATGGAGTGTGATTTATTTTCAACTCAAAATATCTTCAAACTAACAAAATATAAAGTTATTAGTGAAGAAAACCCGTCTGGATAACAGCAGACTGACTGCTCGTAAAATATACGACAGGTCTGGACCACTTGTGAATTTTGTTCGTATCTGAAAAAAATCGTAGAATACGAAAACATCGGTGAATGCCACAAATTCTCCTAAATCACTCGTACGCACAACTTAAGAACAAATCTGTGCGTACGAACGGTTCTTGCATGAGGCCCAATGATCCCAAAGAGAGTAGAGGTGCTTCTGTGGTTCCTAAAGCTTCGGTTTAGCTCTTTAACATCCATTCACAACATTTCAATTAAAACTACATCGTATAAAAGAGTGGGACAAAACATCTCCACAGCCATGAGACTGAAAAGTCCTACAGATTTAGATTCTACAAGATAGAACTTGACGCCAACTGTTGCCGATGTCCCCCGTCACGGAGGGACAGACGGACAGCATTTCTATGTCTCCCACCTCGGCGACAGGGGACAAAAAGTAGTTGGATCAGTCAGTGGATGAATGTTTTTGTTCATTTATTTGACATTTTATTTGTAATAAATAATGACAGGATGGAGCCTGTAAATGTTTTTTTCCCAAGAACAGAACTGATGAAAAACAGAATGTGTTCTCTGATGGTAAAACGAAGGAAGAAGTAGTTTATTTTTCTCATAACTGTAGATTGTTCTTGTGATATCGATTTAGTGAGAAGATGAGGAGGAGGAGGTGAAAGTACCGTTGCTGTCGGAGGTAAAAACTCTCCTGTTTGATTCAGACTCAGCGCTCTGAAAGACAGAACCAGAACCAGTGGAAAACAAACCATGATGAGTTYGGGCAGGTTTCACAAACAGGAGATAAACAGTTTAAACCTCACCATGTCCAGAGAGAAGGGCGGGACGTTTTCCTTTTGTTTCCCACAGAAGCCGTCCACAGGATCATTCTGAAACCCAAAACACAACAGATCCCTCAGTCCTGAACCGTTTACTGGTTACTAACCAGTATGGTTACTGGGGATGGATAAAGAACCCAWATGAGCGGGGGGCCCTAAAYGGGCCSATTGCTCTCCGTAAATAATAACCAGTAAAAGGTAACCAGTAAATAGTAACAAGTAGTCACCATTTACTGGTTACCATTTACCGTTTACTTGTTACTATTTTTGGTCTACTGTCTAGTTGTAACTGATTACTGGTTATGTTTACTGTTTATTATTTACTGGTTATTATTTACTGGTCACAGTTTACAATTCATTGCTTACTGTTTACGGTTTACCATTTACTGGTTGCTATTTACTGTTTACTTGTTAACATTTTTGGTTTACCGTCTACTGGTAACTGATTACCGGTTATGTTTACTGTTTACCGGTTATTATTTACTGGTCACGGTTTACTATTCACTGCTTACCATTTACGGTTTACCATTTACTKGTTACCAGTTATATTTACTGTTTACCATTTACTGGTTACAGTTTACCAGTTATTGACTGGTTACCATTTACTGGTCACTGTTTATTATGGTTATTATTTACTGGTTGAAACTGTGAGTTTGAACCACAGTCCTACTACAGGTTTTAACATTTAACCACAAATGAGTTAAAGAAAATATTAAAATTCATCATCGTTTAGTCAGAAAACTAACTACCTGCTGCTTCCTCAGTTTGACTGTTGTTGGYAAACTAAACAGTTTGTACAAATAAAACCTAAAGAAAAACACAAGAAGCAGTTTCCTTTTTTCTTTTTGTGAAGATAAATTAATAGCCAAACTGAATAAGGCAAGTTTATAAACAGGAAGCTAAAAGCTAAATGAGATGCTAACTATTTCACAAATGAAATATTTCAGGACACTTRAGACATCTCTGCACACACAAATGCATAAAATGCAACATAAGCAGAAAAAAAATGTTTAAATCCATGTCCATCCAGAACCACTGAAAATGCTTTGTTTTTAGTTTTTCCCTGTAAAATGTGTGCAGGTGAAGGAAGCAGAGAAAGTTTCAGACCCAAAGATTAAATCCGGCTCTACTCACAGCARCTTCCTGTTTGGAGACGGCAGCCTGGTAGAGAGCCATTCTGTCACGGAGAGGCGTGGACTCAGCAAGACTTCCATCTGCCCAAACAAAGACAGAGACGTTCTGAGACATGAAGAAACTGACTGACGAGGAAAGGGTTTTTAAGAGGCCTGTCAGTATCTGAGATCTTCCAGGCACCAGACCAGACCCGAACTCTGCAGTTTTTATGGTTTGTTTAATGTTGGGAAACTTTGAGGTACATGATGAAACTGTCAGGATGAATGTTTCCTCAGCACAGACTGAGAAGACTTGGTTTCACACAG
>NW_013953089.1:197744-200441 GCF_001266775.1 Austrofundulus limnaeus | reverse complement strand
CCCCTGAGCTGCAGGCGGCGGGCAGGAACACGAGGTCAGGAGTCGTGTGGCAGGAAGCAGGATCAGATCTTTTCCTCTGAAACAATCTGCTGATCACACAGCAGCTTTTGTTCAGATCTGAGATTTGCACCTCTGGTCAACTTCTTTTTTTTATCCAGTGTTCATGTTTGTTCATGTGAAAAGCAGAATAATATTCTAACCTGAACTTTACCAGAACCTGTTTTTACAAAGTTTGATGTTTCTCTGCTCAGTCCAGACTCTGAGCAACACACACTCACTGCTTGTRTTAGCAAAATATCTCAACCACTGGACAGGTTATCACTGGGTGCACCTCTGCAGCTCATTAACTTCAGAGTCTGTGCTGTACCCAGGTTCATTTTTATTTACTTGAAAACACCTGCACACCTAGGTCTGTCACAATAACTAATTTTACTGGACAATAAATTGTCTCAGAATTTAATGCGATAAACAATAATATTTTTGGAGACCAGTTTAAACAAATATGATATAACCCCCATTTATGGAAGTTTACATTAAAATTTACATAGAGTAAAAAGAAAAAAAACAACTGTTGGCAATCCCAAGGCATCAGAAAACGGAAGATGCTCTTCTGGCTAAATGACTGTTCACATGCTCTCATGCTACAGAGGTTAGGAGACCGTGCACCTGGCAAATACCTGACACCAGAGTTCACTGCTCTCTATGCTAAGAAATAAAAAAGAGGGAGACGTGAAGAAAACAAAAAAAGCATGCGAAGGAGAGCCATCTTCATTTAAATTTATTTGCCATTCATCCATTACCTATACCAGTTTATTCCTTTTCTAGGGTCGCGTGGGTCACTGGTGCCCATATCCRCTGCTGGATGTAGCAGTCACTGTGCAAGGGGTGGGGCACACAGGGACACAGAGACAAACAACCATTCACTCTCTCACTCAAACCTGGGGACAATTAAGAGTTATCAATTAACCTGACGTGTTTTTGGTCTGTGGGAGGAAGCCGGAGTACCCAGAGAAAACCCACGCATGCACGGAGAGAACATGCAAACTCTACCCAGAAAGGTCCCCGCGCCGGGATTTGTTGAGAGGCAACAKCTCYACCAACTGAGCCACMRTGCCACCCAAACTCATCTTCCTCTATTTAATTTATCATACGATTAATTGATTTATTGTTTATTGTGACAGGCCTATGCACACCTGTGCTCTGCTGTGTGGAGAGAAGTTTATACTGTGTGTGAAGGAGTTAATACTCTGCATGCGTTAGCACTTCAACACGAGGACCTGCAGCAGTATAAAAATATGGCAGGACCTGTGTTTTAAGACCAGCTGCCAACCATGATTTGCTAAATGCTAACCAGAAGTACGTGATCGCKATTTCACGTATTCAAGATGGCCACCACAATCAAGTCAATTGTCCAGATAATACTGAGCTAGTTATCAGTGTGGAAGTAACTGAGCATCATCCTCGGCACATCACGTACAATTAAACCACAGATCATCAACAAGGTCTGACAAAAACATCCGGACTCCATCACATCATCATGAGAAGAACTCAGTCTGAACTTTGGCATTAACGGCTGCGGGAGATACAAACTCCACAAAGAATTTACTTTAAATGTCAGCTTCACATTAGAGAGCATAATAAAACATGCTGGTTGTTTTGATTTAAAGGAGAGGTCATCATGTTTATTATAACAATAATGCGATTGACTAATAAATCCTAAAAGTGCTGAGGAAATGTCTGTACCTCCCAGCAGCTGCTCCATGTTGGATGAATTACTGTCGTTTCCTCGCTCCGTCGGCTCTCTGGATCCCTGCAGGAAGAAGAAATCCAGGGTTAGATGTGGAGGAGAAACGAGCCGAAGAGAATCAGTCATTTGATGCTCACATGCTTTAGTCAGTTGAGCAAACAGAGCTGGTCCATCAGGAGGATCACAGAGGAAAGACGAGAAAAGCAAAGATAAGAAAGAACAACAAAGGTAAAGTGAAGAAGTGTGAGTCTGTTCCAAACCCATTAATCTGATTATGAGCTCAGAAAGACGGCGCCTGAGACAGACACCCCATCTGTCCTGATCAGACAACCACAAAACAAACTCATCCTGCTGTACTTGTACACATCTGAGTATTTATTGGACTTCTAGGAAAACAGACACATGAAATCTATTAAACAGAACACAACAGCAGGACTGGAACCCAAACAGACTGACAGGAACCAGAGTTCTGTTCAGGCCAGAACAGAACTGTTAATACTTAATACAGCCTGGTATTTACCATGTAAGTACCTGGTACATATAGGGCACAAGGTAATAAATCACTTCATAATACAGCCTGGTCATCATATGTACCAGGTAAATCCCCAGAATGTACCAGGTAGATACTGGGCATTTACCAGTACTTAYCTGCTACATACCAGTAAAAACAGGGTAGCAAGTGACTTGTTACTCAGGTTAGTACCAGGTAGATAACCAGGAAGTACCAAATACTTCCTGGTAAATGAAGCAAAGCTGTATAAAGTACTTGGAAACAAATAAGTAAAAAAGGTAAAAAAAAAAATACTTTAAAATGTGGTAAAAATGAATTTTACTGAAAAGGAATGTAAATAAGTAAAAACCATAAAACTGCTCAAAATACTTGGAAAACCTAGGAACAGTAAAAGTACTTTATGAGTTCTGGTTATATTTAAATTTGTAATGTGTAGCTA
>NW_013953089.1:195831-197734 GCF_001266775.1 Austrofundulus limnaeus | reverse complement strand
ACACACACACACACACACACACAAATTCCACAGATATATAAAGTACTTGAAAAGTAAGTAAAAGTAAAAAGTAAATGGTAAATATAATAATACCTTAACAGAAAAGGACTTTAGTAAAAATCAGGAAAATAAACCAGTAGTAAAACTACTTTTACTCGCTGTTTAAGAAATAAACTGTTGAATTTACTGAACCAAACTGATTCCACTAAACCAAGTTGAATAAATTGAGCGACAATGTTCTTTTAATGAAAATATGTATATTGCTTAATATTTACTCTAGTGGAACCAGTTGACTTGTTTGAGTAAATTCAACACTTTATTTTTTTAGAACACATAAACAACTCCTTTCATTATAAATTCAGACAGATTTAATTTTGTAACGAGTAGCTAGGTGTTAAATTTTATAGTAATTATGTAAAATATCATTTTTGTCTTTTGAATGTAATGAAATAAAAAGTAAGTTACCATAAAAGAAACTTTGTAAAATTACTGTTTACTTAAAGTAAACATACTTATTACTATACAACTCTGTAAAGTTTATAACACAACCATGTCTACCAGGTAGGTACCCAGTACTTACCAGGTACGTACCCGATACAGTCTGTACCTGGTACTTACTGCACATGTGCCAGGTTTGTACTGGATATGTACCAAGGGTGTGTCCAGAGTAAGTACTGTGTGTAGCGGGCTGTATTGTGTACCGTTACCACAGACGGATCATTAAAGCCAAGTCTGAGCTGGTGTTGAGGTAAATCGGGTCTCAATGAGTCGTCATTCTGGCCCGCAGCCAGAGGTACGGCTCAAACTGTCTGATGTCCTGAAGGTCCAGATTACACAACAGGACCAAGAGAAGCTGTGACCCGTCACCTTCAGGTCCAACAGCTGAGCCTCCAGTCCTGACAGGCTCAGAGCCTGCAGGACGCAGCACGTCAGAGCTGAGCCGAGCCGAGGTGAAAGTAAATCAGGTCTGAATCAGAACTTTCACATGAATCACACAAACACTTCTGTCTCAACAGGTCTGCCACAAACAAGAGGAGGAGATGATGAAGATTGATGAATGTTTTCACCTCAGGTTTTGTTCTCAGGTTTTGGAAACCGAAGGTTTTAATTTATTAGAAACTGCCGACTTCTTTAAAGCTCAGCAGTAATTAAACTCTGWTGAAGTGTTCCAGCTGTTGCCAGAGGCTCATTGTTGTCACCATGGTAACCACACACCTGTGTCTCACTCCCTGACAGCACTCCTAACATTAAGATTAAGTTTGGAAAAAAAATTTTTTTTACTTGGTATGAAAATTGTTTCTTAAATCAATGGTGAACTTTAAATTTATAATTGAATGCAATAAAAACTCATTTAAAAAGGTGTGAAAGATAACTGTCCTGCCCCTGAGCTGTTGGCTTTAGGTAACTGAGCAATTTAGTTGGATAGCACAGTACTAATGTCTCAGAATAATCTGCTTTAAAGTCRGCATCGACCATAAACTACGTCTCCCATAACGGATGTTGATCATCCATGGGAACTCCCTGTCAGAAAGTGGGAGTTCAGAATTCAAGATGGCAACTTCTCACTAGAAACTCAGTGATATTAGTTTTACTTTTAATATTATTTCTGTATTATTTATTTCAGATTTAGCTAGTCGTACACTTAGTTCTTATTCATTGTATTGTAGAGACCGTACTGATAGGCTTGGAGGTGGTGTTGCAGTTTTGTTCACAAGAAATACTCACATTCTAATCGAATTATCAACTGAGTCTGAATCTCTGCAATTAGAAATCAAGCTTACAAATCACCTTTCAGTAACGGTTGTTGTTACATATAAACCTCCAAGTGTTAATTCAACTAAATATTTAGCGCAGCTCACTGAGCTGCGCTAAATATCCCATGGCACACCCTTGATCCCATGGG
>NW_013953089.1:185899-189414 GCF_001266775.1 Austrofundulus limnaeus | reverse complement strand
GGTTTTTAAGTTTAATCACCCTAATTCTTTTTACAGTGTAGATCCTCCTTTTGCAGAAATAACAGCCTCTAAACACTTCCTACAGCTTCTAATGAGAGTCTGGATTGTGGCTGAAGGTATTTAGACCATTCTTCTTTACAAAACATCTCTATTTCATTCAGGTTTGATGGTTTTTGAGCATGGACAGCTCTTTAAGTGACACCACAGATTTTCAATAATATTCAGATCTGGGGACTGAGATGGCCATTCCAGAATGTTCTACTTGTTCCTCTGCATGAAGGCCTTAGTAGACTTTGAGCAGTGTTGAGGGTCGTCTTGTTGGAAGATCAAGCCCCGTCGCAGCTTCAGCTTTGTCACTGATTYCTGGACATTGGTCTCCAGAATCTGCAGATATTGATTGGAATCCATGCATCCCTCAACTTTAACAAGATTCCCAGTCCCTGTACTGGCCACACAGCCCCAAATCATGATGAAACCACCAGCAAATTTTACTGTAGGTAGCAGGTGTTTTTCTTGGAGTGCTGTGTTCTTTTTCCTCCATGCATGGCCCTTGTTCTGCCCACATAACTAACTCTATTTTAGTTTCATCAGTCCACAGCACCTTATTCCAAAATGAAGCTGGCTTGTCCAAATGTGCTTTAGCATACCTCAAGCGGCTCTGTTTGTGATGTGGGCGGAGAAAAGGCTTTCTCTGCATCACTCTCCCATACAGCATCTCCTTGTGTAAAGTGTGCATAAAGAGTGAGTAAGAGTTGAACGATGCACAGTGACTATCAGCAGCAAGATGATGTTGTAGGTCTTTGGTGCTGGTCTGTGGATYGACTCTGACTGTTCTCAACATCCTTCGATTCTGTTTATTAGAGATTTTTCTTGGTCTGCCATTTCGAGCCTCGACTTGAACTGTGCCTGTGGGGCGGCTGTGGCAGAATGGTTAGGGGAGTCGTCCTGGAACCGGAAGGTCATCGATTCTATCCCCCGTCCAGCTGTCTCAGTTGTTGTGCTCTTGGGTAAGATACTTAACCCCAATGCCTCTGATGTGTGTCCCATCAGTGTATGCATGTGACTGACACCGATTAGTCTCCATAGTTGATTGTATATGTTAGCTTTGTAGGAGATCTGGTAGAGTGCTGTGTGGATGGGTAAATGAGGACACAGATTGTAGTGTCAAGTGCTTTGAGTATCCTGGTTGGKTAGAAAGGCACTGTACAAGTACAGTCCATTCCAGCTTCTCACAGTGGAGACTGAAAGCTGAAATCTCTGAGAAAGCTTTCTGTAACCTTTCCCTAAACCATGACGGTGAACAATCTTTGTTTTCAGCTCATTTGAAAGTTGTTTTGAGACTCTCATGCTGCGACTCTTCAGAGAAGACGCAAAGCGGAGAAAAACTTACAATTGCCCCCCTTAACCCTTAGATGCATAAGTGGGGTCAAAAATGACCCCGAGTGTAGTTATTCTTTAAAATCTCTGAAATTAAAGAAGGTTTTACACTTCTATATTACAGATATTCCTCATAAAACATGTTTGTGACCTGAAGCCATTTGAATTTTTAAAATGTTTTATACATTTTAAGAAATTGCAGTTTGTGTCACTACCCCACTTTTTCATCAGTGGGTCAAAATGACCCCAAGCATTTCATACAGAATCTCTAGTGTTTACTTTGWGAACTACTACATATAACCTATAACTACACCACTACATTAGTAAAACTGAGGTGAGTATTTAGCAGACACTGAACCCCATGCCAAGTTCCACAGCAGTGGTGTCACCAGTGTGCCCTGGTTGTGCCTCGACATCCACTCTATTGCTCCTTGCTGTAACCCCCTCTCTTCYTTGGTGATCCATTTCCTAAGGTGGCATCAGTGATGAGATGAGATGTTGACTTTGTGTACATTGTGCTGGAGTGTGATGTATTCCATTCCACACAGACCCTCTATGTGATACCCTCACCTAGTTCAGCCCACAAGCCAATGCGGTGTCTCAGGGTGAGGGGTGCTGTGCGCAAGCAGCTTGTCAGAGCCATAGATGAGAATTGGGTAAGTAGTGAGGACCAGTAACAGAGTCCATCCAGAAGATGTGGCTGACTGCTAAAACAAAAGCAGTAACTACAAATACACCCCTACTTGCGCTACCGCCTAGATAGATTTTAGCTGACCTATTTTGCAGTTTATTTTTATTATAACGCTGCAATATGGTACAAGGAAGATTCTGAGTAATTCCAGAGCTYGAAATTCAGCTTCTACATGGTCAGAAATGTATGATTTGACACCAAGATCAATAATGTAGGACAAATATCTGCAATTTTTTGCAAAAATTAATTTTTGATAGCCAAAATGGAAGCCATCTTGAAAAAAGTTTGCCATCTTGAAATTTTAAGTGGTTAATGTTTTTTTTACCCAAAAAAGTAATCCCCAATGAGTATTTGTGCCAATTTTGGTGCTTGTTTCCAGATTTGAAAGATTTAAGTAAAATTTTACAGTTATCTGCTGCACTATCAGGATAAAGTTTAATGTTGATGAGCTGCAGCGGCCATCTTGATCTGTGTTGCAGATTTACACGCAGGTTAGTTAGAAACTCACTGGCAGAGAGAAATGCAGCGATAATAAAACTGTCTGACATCAGAGACACTCAAGAGGATGTTAAACACCAGGCACATCATCATCATCATCATCATCAGAGAGCAGATGTGCAGCTTTCTGTAGCAGAGGGAGGGTCTGAGAAGGTCTATGTGGTTTTGAGAATGGGGTGAGTAGTAAATATGATGGTGCATGTGTGTGGGGGGGGGGGGGGGGGGTGGCAGTGTAAACACACATGCAGCATCTCTACAGGCCAGACAGAGTCTGCTGCTAATCCTGATGCTACTAAACCCCTCAAACAGTATTTTCCCCGATGACCCACCCATCCCCTAAACACACACACACACACACACACACACACACACACAGAAGACAATGGCCTGATCAGCACAAAGACCGAAATACTCCTGCAGCATCAGTTTACAGTCAGTAGCTCAGTGAATACAAACTTAGTTCAAACTCAGATTTAAAAAAAGCTACAGATTCAGTCCATGAAGTAACCATGTCAGCAGCTGCAAGAATAACATTTGTATCAAACAGACAAACAAACAAACACAGCCAGACATCTGCCCAAAGGCTGAACAAAGAAAAGTCGGAGCATAAAGACCTGCAGGTGGAAGAGAAGCAGCTACCTCTCATCAAGACGAAGTGAAATAAAGCCACAGCCGAGGAGACCGAGGTGGGGGGTGTTGGAGCTGAAGAATTCTGAAACCAGCAGGAGGACCGGCTCTGAGGCAGGAGGCAGAAAAGATGTGGGGCAGGACCTCAGGAGGAGGTTTAGAGACTGAGGAGGAGGAGAGGCGACAGGAGCAGGTGTTCGGGGTGGGAGGGTTGCAAGAGGAGGGTGCCATCATGTTACAGATGGGTGGGGGTTATTAGGCCTGAACACAGACCCCCCTTACACACACACACACACACACACACACACACACACACACACAC
>NW_013953089.1:173310-185652 GCF_001266775.1 Austrofundulus limnaeus | reverse complement strand
GTGTGTGTGTGTGTGTGTGTGTGTGTGTGTGTGTGTGAGAGAGAGAACAATAAGCTGCTGTTCCCGCGGTTCTTTAAAACTAACCATGTTTACATGTTCACTTGTTTTCATCAGTCTTTACCAAAACTTCAAGGCAGTTGATAGTCTTTGTTAGCGAAATATCTCCTGAACAAGTGGACATATCACTGTGTTCACATCTACAACACCTACAGGATGGTTTCACCCCCTCAGATGATTGGTTCTTTTAACTGTCTTAATAAATCTGTCATAATCAATCTAAACTCGCTGCCTTTTACCAACAAATAAGGTAAAATATATTTTGTCTTCTTTGTCAGTGAAGATTTGAACTTTTCAAACTTTTGCTGAGTTGATTTAAAAACAACTGCTTTAAAAGAGGGTCAGAATTTATGCAATCCTTTATTTTGAATTACATTTTTTACAATTAGTATCACTCGAGGTATGATTTCACCTGAACATTTAATGTTTAATATTTAAGGTAATTTTAGTGTTAAATATAAATTTAGTCGCAGTGGGGTGGGTGTGTATGCTCTGCAATGAGGAAGCTGAGCTTGGAGACCCAGCCCAGAGGAGGAGCTGATCCCAAAAGGTGGTTCTAGTCCCAACCGGTGGTTTTTTTCTCCCCTGCCTAGCTGCCTCWGGACACTACAAGATTTCTCAAACATGCATGTATGAGTCAAAGTAAGACTCCGTGCATGTTTTTGATGARAGGATAACATTATAACATGATGTAAAACTCAAAAAAGTAGATTTTACATGATATTGCCCCTTAAAGCATTTTGATAACTGGCATCTGAGAGTAGGAGTAAACCTAAGAAATTTGACACTAAAGTCCAAACTTCCACTCTAAGAATTTTGACAAATAYGGGCCCTGGTTCACTGTTCCCGTGGTCCGGGTGAAATCCTCCTGAGTCTGAGGTTTGAGTCTCTTCCAACACTCAGGAGAAAACCTTCCTGAGACTGAGAAGTGTGATTCTTTAATAGCTGGAAGACACTGTTAGGACCCATAATTTATAGAAACCACCACAGTCTGGTCCTGGCAGGTGTCCCAGTCTGCTATGTGACAAASAGTCAACCAGACTAGTCACACAGTGTTCAGAGGCTTTCAGCATCTCAGGGAGGATTTCATCCACCTGTGGTACCCTGCTACCAGGAAGGTTTTTAACTGCTTCCAACTCCTGCCAAGGTGATGGACTCATCTTCCCAAGAGTCCTCACACTCTGCCTCTACAAAGGCATACATTTAGCCAAATTTAGGAGATCCTCAAAGTGCTCCTACCATGACTATGTCCCTAGTTTGGGTCAGCAGGTCCACAGCCAAGCCAAGCAGAATCTGGGTAGGAGCCTGCACTCTCTTTCTGAGTTACTGAACAGTTTGTCAGAACCACCCTGAGGCCAAGAAACAGCATTTCCTCCATGGTCTCTCCTACTTCCTTCTGGTCACCATGYACCTGTCTAAAGCTTCAGGAATCTACAGGGAGCAGAAGCTCTAAAAGGCTTCTTTCAGTTTGACAGCCTTCATCACCACTGGTGTCCACCAACAGGTCCTTTGGTTTCCACTGCACCAACAGGCACCAGTGAACTTCAGACCACAGCTCCTGACCGGGACATGGAAACTTTTTGGGTTTATCAGGATTCAACTCCCCACCAGGTGGTCAGCTGACAGCTCTGCCCCTTTCTTTGTCAGAACTACCAAGACATGAGGCTGAAATCTGATGAAAGGATTACAAAACTGATGATCAGCACTTAACCTTTAACATGGTGTTCGTCATGGCCTGGCAGAAGTCTGATAACAGAACACTGCTCTGGTTCAGATCAAGGAGGCTGTTCCTCCCAGTTACTCCCCTTCAGGTGACTATTACTGACCACATGGACATTGGAAGCCAATCAGGGGAACAAAAGTTAACCTTCCAGGACACCATCCTGACACCCTGACAGGGATGGGTAACTTGAGTGCATAAATGCAAACAGTCAGAACCTTCCCTCCTGCAGCTGGAAGCCAGAGAAGAAACCCTCTGATGTGCTGCTGCAGGGGTTTGTGAGTACCCCCACACCCATCTGACTCCTCACTCCCTGGACAACTGCACAGGAGAATCCAATCCTTCTGCAGTAGTTGGTTTCCAGAGCCCAAACTTTGTCACATTAGCTGTCTTTCCATCCAATTTTAATGCAAATTTTGAGTGAAGTTTTAAAATGTTGCAAAGGTGGGGGAAGAAAATGTAAATCAGACGTGCTTTCATCAACTGGCTTGGAGCGAATCAACCTGGTTACACAAAGTGTAATTACGTCAGACATTGGCGTTACACATGGCTGTAGKAAACAGGAAGTAGTAAACAGGAATTAGTAAACAGGAGGTAAAGTCAACTTCCTGTAAAGTCACAGGGATATACATCTCAGGACAATGGAGAGAAGTTATAAGGAATGTGTTGCTACTATCAGAAAAGTTATTATTCTGTCATATCAACTAGTATTGGTGTTTTCTGTCTCCTGTCTGAAGACAGAAAAAAATGCAATTCTCTTCATGTCACAGGAAYATCTGAGAAGACGCAGACAGCGGGAGAAGGATTATTAAAATTATTGGACAGTAGAAACAGCTGATCAAGGTAAATGTTCGCTACCTCACAACTAATTCAGAAAATGTGTTTCCATCTCCCCTTTTGTGCATTAACTCTTTTTCGAGGGAAAAAACCTTAGTAAAAATTTTAGCGAAAATGTAGTTTTTTCTAATTTTTTGTTTTTGTTCACCTTTTCTAATGCGACACTTAAAAATGTGCATAAAATGTGTAGATGGAAACACAGCTACAGTGACTATAGCTGCATTTCCATTGACCATAATAATGCGCAAATTAGAATTGCGAAAATAAATTAGCTTAATGGAAACATGCCAAATTTGAAAAAAAAAAAGTTTTTCAACAAAATAGCTTTGCACTAGGATAAGGTGGTTTTCCAGCCATATTAAAATTGGTGTATTTTGCAAAACTGCAATGGAAACACTTTTTTCGCATCACGTGAGTCACGTGATCAACAACCGGATGTTACTACTGGCAAAAAWGTCAACGAAAAAGACAACAGGAAGTAGAATTAGTAAAATCACTGACTACATTTTGTCCAAAATGCCACATAAGTAGCTGTTCCTAAGTATAAGGGGCTTGTCGGTCGAAAGCCTCGATAAGACGCTGACATCTCCTCTGACGGCTGATGAGTGCTAGTGTCGTTGTAGCAATATGAATGTAAGTGTTTACATCAGTTGGCACCACATTTGTAATGACTTATTGTGAGAACATAGATATTTATGCGTGATTTTAATGGAAACACCACAATTGCGAAACTGTTTTTTTTTTTATTTTTTTTTTTACATTTACAGAATATCTTCAAAGTTTCGCGCACATTTGCAATGGAAACGCAGCTATTGATACACACTCGTAACTAAATAAGAGGTAAATGTTCACAAAAAAAGAGTTGAAGTATGGTCTTTTGGTCTGTAATTTCATTGTGCTCTGTATGATGACAATAAAGGCCTAATCTTTTATTAAGTTTTTAATAAGTAAATGTTTTACTTTAAGCACTGGTGATGAGTCTCTGTCAGACCAGAGTGTAATCTGAAAAAATATAAAATGGTAAAACGGCCTTCTGAGGACACGAGGGCTCTCTCTTGCTACAATTGGGTGATGTGTGTTGAACCTGTCAAACTCTGAGTATCAGTTCATGATATTTTACATGCCTCAAAGCAACACATGACTGGATGGTACATTCCTCCACAAAGAATGAACTGCCTGATAAAACATAACACCAGGGGCTCATCATGGAGTCTGCCCGGGAGGATGTTCCTGTCAGCTGAGTGTGTGTGCATGCGTGCGTGCGTGCGTGTTTTGCAGTGGGGTCAGGTCAGATTACTCCTCTGAGGAAAAGCCTGAATCAGTGAAACTGGATTCTTTGTTTGAGATAAAACGGACTTTGTGTTTTAACTCACACACAGTTAACAGCATATAAAAAGGAAGGCATGTTTAAATCTGACTAAGCTGTTGTCTTTTTGGGATTGGAACAGATGGTATAACTGTGGTGGCCATCTTAAATYGGCTCTGATRGTTAGATCAGTTGTAGATCTTTAACTAACGAGACAATAACAAATGCTCAGGTGACATTACTTGTCTTGTTTGGGTTATAATTTTAGCCTGTTGAAACCAGCCCTTTTCTTCTCTTTGCTTCATACAYGGGGTCTGGACTCTTGGCTATTGAGAAACAATTTCTTGTTGGAGGAGTGGCCTCTAGTGAAGTTTAAAAAAATTGTTTCTGATTTTACCCAATCTCATAAGATAAGAAGCTAACAGGAAATTGTGTGTGCTTTAAACAGTCTTGTTAACACGGACTGAATGTCTTCATTCACTTCATTCACTGTTATTGCTAAACTACAGGCAGAATAAAACAGCAGAAAATCAATGTCATCGTTCACAACTCCTCCTTCTGTTCGCTGATTGGCCCAGTTTAAATTCTCCCGAAGAAATCCTCGTCTATATGGGAGAAATCCCAGATGATTCAGAGAAAAGAATTGAGCAGAACTGTGTAGGAAGGCAAGGGCCAGGCTGCTTTAAAAGCTGCCTCAGAGCAAATAAAGCCATGTTTTTACAGGCTGTCAGTATGAACTCTGCTTCAGTGGAAAACATGGATCCTGAWCAGTAAAGGAGAGTGTGTGAAGAGAGTTGGACCTGCCTTGTCGTGACTCTCTCCTCTCTCAAACATCATCTTCAGGCTGTTGATGGGAACGCTGGGGTTTTCCACGTCAGACCCCCCTGCTGCAGCCCACTCCTCCTGCCTCTCTGGGTCTCTGCTGTCCATCTGGTCTTCAGGATCTGGGGACAGACTGCTCCTGGTCCTGGTCTCAGAGCAAGTCTGGCTCCTTTTCAGTCTGCCAGACTGGGACTGGATCAGTGAGGAAGAGGATGGCGCTTTGGAGAGGGTAGATGAACTGTGGCACTGGGGGGCTGTGGGGCTGCACGGGGTGGTCCGAGGCTGCTGCTGCCGCTGCTCCCAGCGTTTCTTTAAAACACTCAGATTACCAGTAGCCAGGGAGGGGGGCAGAGCTTCTGGAACCTGCAGAAACCAGGAAATGAAAACTGCTTTATAACAAAAACTCTCAGCTGCAACGCTAAAACAAAACATAAAAACAAAGAATTAAAAAAGGTAAAAAAATAAAAACATAAGGCTGTGGCAAATCTCAGAGAATAAAGGAGGAGTTTTAAAAGCAGACAGTGAAGGAGCTCAGCTGACAGGAGCAGCTCAGACAGGAAGGCTGGAGCATTTAAAGTGCCTGTGACATCAATTTTTTATAAATATGAATGCTTTTTTGGAAAGATAACATAACATATTGCAAAATAAATTTCATGTTGCTGAGATGAACAGTTGAGATATTTGCATGTGAAGTAACAGGAAGTGATGTGAAAGGGGAATGTCTGCATGTGAACAGAGCATTGCTACAAAGTTTAACAACACAGACTGTAGAGAATCTGATGTTTCTTTAGAAATTTTTTGAGTCGCTATCAGAGAGATGAAAAGTTAAAGTTTAAATAATATTGTTTCAATAAACAAAGACCAGGGAGTTTCTTTTATCAATGAGTTCCCCTTTGATGTCACTTCCTGTTTCATTTTGGCTGAACCAAGTTCAAAAGAAAATAGGCCAGTTATGAGACAAAATAGGTAAAATCATGTGTATTATGGTAATTTTCTTCAGTATGATGTTTTCTTTGACATTTTGTATTTGAAGGACAGGCATGTCACAGGGCCTTTAAACTTCAAAACTAAAACATTATTAAAATGAATTAATCAGCTAGAGGGGGCTCAGGAAGGACCCGCTGCCTTATTAATTTAAAATCACTTTTTTTTATAAAACCCAAACTGCCTGCTCCACATGCAGAACCAGAGTTCAGGTTCAGACCAGCAGGGACCAAACATCACTTCAGTTTTCCTTTACTTCCAATTCAAAAAGTTTTACTAACATCCAGACTGAGGTCTTCAACACAACCTAATGGAGGATTTATTTGGATTCACTGGAACTTTATCAAACCCTGAAAGGTTCTGCATTCCTTGGAGGAAAGCCCGTGACCCACCTTCACATCAGAGGGTTGGGTTAAGATCTTGCAGCTGGTTTGTTTTTAGTTTTCACTCTCAGGAACATGAAGTTTTAACTCTATAGCTGGACGTTTCACWAAAACTATCCGTGTGGTTTTGGTACCAGCATGTTCCTCAAATAATTAAATTAGTTTCATGGTTTGAGAGAAACAGAGCTTTTAGCAACAGGTAATAACGACTCGCTCAGGTTTTTACAAGAACTTTCTAATAGCATTCAGTTTTTACTGTAAGAAAAGTTATTTAGAGTCAAATAATGAGAACCAGGTAAAGTTTAAAAATAAAGTCAATAAACGGTCCAGGAAACAGCAGCTGGTTTCCATTACAGTTTTCCATCACCTCACGACAACAGCAAGAAATGATCTTAACTGGAACATAAAAATACCTGGAGCCAAGTGTAATAAAGAGCCCCAAACATCCAGAGAACATGCATGTTTTGTCAGATTGTGCACGTCTCCTGCATACTTCAGCCCACGTCTACACAGGTTTGATCAAAACAAGTCAAGGCCGATAATCAGAAGAGAGAAACAACTGGTGTGTTCATTCTGCTTCTCTGTGCTGAAGACACGAGCAGCCAAAGACAATCAGAARCTAAAAAAGGTATAAAGAAAGTTAGCTAAGAGTCAAACCTAAACTGAAAGTGTTTTTGTTCAGCGAGCAGCAGAATGACTCGCCTCTCAGAAGGTCAAAGTACTTTCCTTTTTAAAAAGTTTGTTTAATCGTTGGATCTACAACAGCTTTTTCCCCCAAAGCCATCACGGCACGGAACAACAGAAAATAACGGCAAACAACACATTTCATTTCAACCCCATGGGCAAAATCAAATGTGGGAAATATATCTCAAGTGCACTATTTTTGTAGTATTTCTCATGTGCAGTATTTTCAAGTAACTGAGAAGTAGATTCTGCAAAAAAAATCCTTATTCTTTCTTATATATATATATATTTTTTTTTTGTATAGTGCACATTGTGTTTTATATTTTAACTTTTCCATTTTATTTTATTGTGTCCATTTTTYGTCTTTTACTTTATCTCGTCTAAAAAACAAAAGGAGCAGCAAATCCAATTTAATGGCGATTTATCTGGTTAACTTTTAGCGATGGCCCTGTCCAATARGCAGTCAAAGCTAACTTTAGTTCAATTTACAGATAATTCAACACATCCAGCACCTGCAGAAGTATTCACCCACCCAACATCTGCACATTTTAACTACAGAAGCATCTGCCTTGTTCCTCATTTGATTGTTTTGCATGTCTGTTACCCACAAGGGAAACCCACAGCACCACAGAGCTGCAGGCTCTTTAGCTATTCTGCTGCTAACTTGTACATTTTACTGAAACTTTAATGTGCAAATTTAAACTTCCTTCAGCTTCTTTTAGCTTTTCTCAGCTTTTTATGCTTCAAACTGAACTTGCATTAAACAGTTTTGCCACCAAAATTTTTCAGCTCGACTTGGGCTTCTTCTGCAGTTTTAAGCAAGAAGCATTCACACTAGCATCTTCACAGGAAATGTATTTTCTCCAGCTGCGGGCCTCGCTCGCCTCAGTTCATGCCTGCACCATGAGAAAGAGATCAAGAGTGAAAATGACCAGCAGGGCAGATAAAAACAACAATAAAGGCTTGTCTTTGTTCATCAGAAAACATCGATGGTCCCAAAGACTTTTAGGAGAATACTCAAAGGACTGACGGGTCCAAAGTGGAACTCTCTTGAAAGGTTTGTCCCAAAACAAGAGGTGTTAAACGTACAGCAGTGAAACACGGTGATGGTGGTGTGATGGTCCTGGAACACCTGCTGTTGTGACTGGAACCACAAGTTCTGACGTCTACCAGAAACTCCTGCAGGAGAACGTCTGGTTTCTGCCTGTGACCTGAAGCTGAAGAAGAGTTTGCTGAGTTTTAGATCATTGTCCTGCTGCAGAACCAGAGTCTCCACCTTTTGAGTGACTTCAATTAATGTGCCTGTGATGTCAAATTTTTGTAATACATATGAATGCATTTTTAAAAAGAGGACATTGATAGAATATTGCAAAATAAATTTCATGTCACTGAGATGAAGGGTTGTTAAGATATTTGCCTGTGAAGTRACAGGAAGTGATGTCAAAGGGGAATGTCTGCATGGAAACAGAGCGTTGCTACAACAGCAAACACAGACTGTAGAGAAAAATCTGATGTTTAAAATTATTTTGAGTCTCTATCAGAGAGATGAAAAAGAGTCAGAGTTCAAATAATATTGTTTCAATAAACAAAGACCAGAGTTTTTTGTTAAAAAGTTCCCCTCTGATGTCACTTCCTGTTTCACTTTGAGTGAAGTTCAAAATAAAATATGCCAGTTATGAGACAAAATGGGTTAAATTGTGTGTATTATTCCAACTTCCTTAAATATAAAGATGTTTTCTTTGACCTTTTGTATTTGAAGAATATGCATGTCACAGGTACTTTAAGCATAACGAAGACCTTGGAGCGGCCTGATCCAAGTCCTGACCTGAATCCATGCTGAAAGCTTCCAACAAGTCTGTAATGATGAGGACCAAAGTTCCACTTCCTGCAAACCCTGGACTGCAGTTAATTCTGCTAGATGAGCCGACCAGTCACTGGGTTTAGGAGCTCATCACTTTATTTTATTGAAATGTATTTATTCAAATGGTTTTATTAATAAACGTGTGGAATCTAATGTCTGTATGAATCCAGCTGTTCTGTGATTCTCAGAACATTAATGATCAAACATCATGAAGACCAAGAAACACAGCAGACAGATCAGGAATAAAGTTGAGAAACTTAAACTTTGTTAGATTTAAAAATAATATTCAAACTGGCTTCAGTGGCTGAAAACAAAATGTACTTTTCAAAATTTTCAGTGTTAAAAATATTTTTTAAAACCCTCTACTTCTCAACCATGAGCCACTTCCTATTGGTTTGTCACATACAATCACTTTAAGTTGATGGTTTTAATGTGACAATGTGGAAAAGTTTGAGAGGAATGAATACTTTAATAAAGTGTTGCACAACTTTTTACATGCAAGACAAGAAGGAAGGAATGCAGGAAGGAAGGAAGGCAACTTTCATTACATTAGATTTAGCCTTACATGACATTTGTCATTTAAAGAAGTATTTTCAATCTATTTATGATCCGAGATGTGCGAAAACTAAATAAATCTACAAATCAAGCTGCTCAGCTCCGGTGACCCRTGAGTCCAGAGGTGGTCCCTGCTTACCAGGTCCACCTTCAGACCATAAATAATACAGATGTGCAGTTTAAGACCCAGCAGTCAGTTCAGTTTTACCATCAGCTCCTCAAACAAATCAGACCCTGAAGCTCTGACCCTCTCAGAGGGTCCGGGCTGATCTGTGGACCAGGACTCATTTAGCTTCATAAAATCCAGCAATGTTATACTTTTACCTGCTGATTCCTAAAACGGGTTCAATCAAACACAGTTAAACACACACCTACACACAGAGACACAGCAGAACCAGAACTACAGCACAAACTGCACAAAGTAGTAAAAAGGAGTTTAAAACAACCTGAGATGGAAGCAGAGGAGCCCACAGTCCAGCTGCTGAGCCTGAAAACGCTACAAGCTGTCCCAGATGAGGAAAGCAGAGAACTGATCAGAGAGAAGCAGCATGAAGGAACTCGCCCACCCCCTACAAGCCAGAGCGAAGGAAGGAGCAGAGGAAACGAGGAGAGGAGGGGGCGAAGGTTGAGGGTGAGAGGGAGGGGAAAGAGAAATCAGAAACAGACAGCGAGGGAAAGAAGGAAAATACGGCCAGGAAATGAAATGAGAGAGAGAGAGAGAGTCTGCTGGAAACCTGAAGAAAGGATAAAACAATAAAAACTGAGTCTGAATGAGTGGTTCTACAGATCATCTGTTTTTAAAGCAGGAAATGTAAAACATTTTCTCTAAACCTCTGCATTAAAGCAGAAACACTAAACTGATCAGCAGGAAGTAGTTTTCTTTAAACAAAACCATCCTACCACAATAAAAAAAMAAGTCATCATGTGATGTCTGCTGTGTTTAACAAAATGATGAAGCTTAAAGTGCCTGTGACATCAAATTTTTGTAAYAAACACGAATGCATTTTTGGAAAGATAACATTGATAACATATTGCAAAGCAAACGTCACGCCTCTGAGATGAACGGTTGTTGAGATATTTGCCTGTGAAGAAACAGGAAGTGATGTCAAAAAGGAATGTCTGCTTGTAAACCGAGCGTTGTAACAAAAGCTAACAGACTGTAGAGAAAAATCTGATGTTTGTTTAGATTATTTTAGTTGCTGTCGAGAGACAAAGAGTTAAAGTTTAAATAATTTTGCTTTAATAAACAGAGACCAGCGAGTTTMTTTTATTATCGAGTTCCCCTTTGATGTCACTTCCTGTTTTGATTTGGCTGAGCCAAATTTAAAAGAAAATAGGCCAGTTATGCAACAAAATGGGTAAAATCATGTGGACAATGCCAATTTTCTTAAGTATAAAGATGCTTTCTTTGACTTTTTGTATTTGAAGGATAGGCATGTCACAGGCACTTTAAAGCTGCTGTTTCATTTTAAACAACTTAAAAAAGGTAAAAAGTAAGAATGTAAATCCGAGGCTTCAGACAGTCTGCTAAAGGTTTTCTCTAAATGGTTTGACTTTCAGATCTACGTTCACTATGTTAGGGATGGATTTTGCTGCATTGTGGCCTTATTTATTTAATGAAAAAGCATAAAATTCAAAGTCCCATCCTTCCTTAAAGAGACTGAATTTAAAACATGACACGTACAGTGTGTGCTGTGAATGACTCTCAGCTACTACCACACTAGTTTAACTCTGTAAAGTTGACTGAATTAGAGTTATTGTAAGTTAGTTGTTGATTAGCTTCTCTTTAAATATTGTTTTTAAATACATCCAACAACTGAACCTTTCTGTAACACCGTTGTCCAGTGGTTCATAGTATATTTTGCTAACAGACAAGTTAACTCCAACAATTGTGAGTACAGATGCTCCTTGTGTATATGTTGAATGACTCTCCACACTAGTTTAACTCAGTATCTGCTTTTATGTGTTTAAGATTCATTAGCTGTGCAGCCAGCTTGAATTGGATTGTCTCCAAAAAGGTTCATCCGTTCTAAACGTTCATCCATGATAGTTTCATAAAAATCCCTCCAGTAACTGATGAGATATTTTGCTAACACAAAATACAGACATTATCACCATTTTTCCTTTAGTGGTGATGGGCTTTAAAAACAGCAGTGTTATTAAAGCTTACCTTATCAAATGAATAAGAATAAAAAGTCACTGAACAGGAACATTTCTGTTTTAGCTCCGGTTCAGAAGCAAAACAATGACTATTTTTAACTTGTCATATCTCTGAGACAAAGTGTTGTACAAATTTGAAAATTTCCAAGCGTAAAATCCAATATCTTCTGTCATTTTAAGTTCAAAATTTATTTCAATAGACCTTATAGTTTTCACACAGCAGTTGGTTGAGTGAACTAAACTCGACACATTCTGAATGTTAATCACAAGTTTAAGCTAACTGCTAATGGTAATTTACAAAAAGGCTCTAATTCAGCCAATTTAAGTCTTACAGRGCTGAAAACTGGTATAGTAAAAGCTAAGAACAAGCTGAACAACAACTAAAAATCCAAGATGGCTACCATAWCTAAAATGCAAAACTGACCATCACTCAACTAATTTTAGACATGTGTGGCTCAAACCTGAGATGGCAGTAGATCACAGTGATCTCCAACAAACAGGTCTTTGTTTAAATAGGGTGACACGTGGCAAGCCCTTTCATTGTTTTCTCTAATAATTATTCTACTTTAGTATTGTTATTTAACAAAAGTTTCAAAAACTGAAGTAATCACCAGTTATTTTGTTTTCATCTAGAAGAGACGGAGGTTTTACTCAAGAACTACATGAATTAAACATTGTTAAAACATGTGACATGTCAGAGCGCAAACTTTAACAGAGAAAACCAGTTAGATGTTMATYAGAAGTTACTTTAAAACAAACTGATGGAATAATAAACAATGCTTCATGGATCTCACTCATCCATAGTGTGCAATGTTAAAATACTTTGGGTGGGAGGGGGGTATTATAGTACTGTATGTTCCAGGCACAAAGTACAATCCAGTAAATGGGTGTATGTGTGTGTATAATATACACATGGATGGATAGATAGATAGATAGATAGATAGATAGATAGATAGATAGATAGATAGATAGA
>NW_013953089.1:169604-172788 GCF_001266775.1 Austrofundulus limnaeus | reverse complement strand
ACCATTTCAGACACTCCCACTTCAGCACATCATCACAACAATGCTTGGGGGAGGGGCGATCTGTGGGGCGGGAGCTCGGCTGCAGTCTGAGCTAGTGGGAGGGGCTTTGTGTAAATAGGTGAAGCTTTGTAGCAGCAAATGTTCAGACAGCTCTACGTGACTACCACAGGAAATTCAAGGATTTCTCAAACATGCATGAGTCAAAGCAACACCGAGTATGTTTTTGATGAGGCAATGACACAAAGCTTAAAAAAGTTCACCCCCCACCCCACCGAAAACAAAGGTGTCAGTTTCTAAAACCTGTATATTGATCACCTCACACTGGATGAAGCTCCCCTCCCTGCTCTTTGTCTCAGGTCACCACAGTACTTGTTCATACTGATATCACAAAGTATTGAYAGTATATTGAGTGCAGCTTTAGGCAGAAGAACGCTGGTGGTAGCCTCCTGTTGTGTTTRTTGCACAAATGAAGGAGGAGGACCACCAACATCTTCAGCTTCACCTCAAATCAACAGATGTTTGGAACTCTGGTGTTCCAACAGGACAACAAGCCCAAATCCTCATCAAAACACTACAGATTAGACAACCATAGTGGTCAAATATTCAAATAAGTTTTCAGAAGTTGCAAAAACTAAACTTTGACCTCATGTGGATCAGATAAAATCCAGAATCAGTTCAAACTGGTGAATCCATTAGTTGTTTTAAAATACAGAGGCAGTAAAAATCAGTCAAACAACTCATTATAAAGACAAAGCTGAGAGGAAACCTGTGAGCCAACATGCATTTGTATCTTTAACCTTTTAATTCAACAGAACTTACCTTCTTCTTGTCTGCACTGCCCTCCTGTGCYGCCAGCTGGTACCTGAGGAAGATGAGTCAGAGTCAGTATAATGACGAAGAGTAATGATGCTCCTGTCTGACATCAGAAAGTACAAAAATATTCTGTTATGTGGAAATCCTTCAGTCCATCACTAAGCTCTGTTTCACCTGAACTTCATGTTCCTGATCAGAGAAGAACCTAATCTGTTCTCTCAACAATTAAACGTTATTTATAAAAGTACAGGACGTGTCTGAAGCCTCGTCAGCTGAGCAGATAATTTAATTATCCTCTGAGGAAAACCGACTGAGTTAGAACCACTCAAGTTGTAAGTACTTTCATTAAAACCATCTGCTGGTTCATGAAATATTTTACTAAACAGACAGGTGATAACCAACGTTTACAGCAGAAGATGGAATGACTCAGCTAATAACTCACTAAGTTTTGGCTCAGAAGCTGAAAAACTGATCATAAGGGTTTGTTGGTCTGAGACTTCAATAAAATTAATGAGATATTTTGCTAAAAAAACAGACAGACTTGGGCAAAACAACAATTAGCAATAAACAGAATTGGCTTCATTGCAGAAAAGTCTTCAAACTCTGATACATCCTAATCTAAATTAAGTTTTATTCACTTTGTTTGCATCATGTTGAACCAGAACAACTGTGAGTGCAAACTGCAAAAAGAGTCAGGAGTTCAAAGTTCAGCAGGAAAACATCTCTGATCAGCAAAAAGAGCAGACAGACGGAGCAGGAACGACACCTGCTGGTCTAACAGACAACATGCAGACAGACTCGATGTCAGGTGAAGAGAAGGAAATCCTGAGCAGCAGARCAGAAACAGCATTTCCTGTGAGAACACAGCTACATCCTCATTTTTCTGCTATTTAAGYCATTCGTGTGTCAAAACATTCATCATGATTTTCTATTGGAAATCATGAATTCCATGTCATCTGTCCTRAAGAGAGGAACCATCTCAGCTCACAGCTCTAAAGCCAGCCTCTATGATGGTATGGAGGTGCATTAGTGGAAAGTATCCAGGTTTTAAAATACTGTTCTCTCCCTGATGATGCATCTGTTAMAACAGTCTGAAGAGTCCAGGTTCTGATCTGACCCGCCTATGCAGTCCAGACCTCAGAACATTTAAAAACATTTACCACGTCAAGAAATGAGAAGACCTGACAACTGCTCTCCTCGTGTTTACAGACTGTGAACATGACTGTGCCAAATTTGCGTTGCTTTTTTTTTCTAAAAACTAAAAAGGACAATTTCTTATTTTAAAATATACCGATGTTTCATTGTGAAGAATAATATATGGGTTTATGAGATTTCAGTTTTTATTTACATTTTACATAATGTCCCAACCTTTTTAGGCCAAAAAGTACACATCTCAGGTRTAATTGTCTGATTAGGTTTTCACTAAATCCTGAACAACAAAAACAAAYTAAWAGCAAAAAACATCTGTTAGAAACTAAACCCAGGTTTGATATTTTGTCCTAAATTTGCCCCTAAATGACTCAAATTAAATTTTTCTTTAACACTGCTGAACAAGCTGAAACTGAATCATTGCTTAAAACAAAACAAAAAACACTGAACACTTAAGCTAAAATAGTAAACAAAAAGTAAAAGTAAAACTAGACAAATAGACACAAGCTGATTAAAACAAAACAGTTAAAGGATTYAACAAGATCTCAATGTAAAGTTATATTTTTAAATTAGCTAATTAATAAAAGTCACAAGTCATAATAAATAGCACATTATTTCTGACATAGAGATGAATGTTTTGATACACAAACAGTATAAATAGCAGAAAACATAAAATTGATTTTAAAAAAGGACAAACCTATAGGAGGAATATAAAAGAGTAAATGCTGACTCAGCATTAAAGCTCTTAGTTTGACTCAGTCTGAGAGGAAGTCCCTGCTGACCGGCACTTWCTTAGAGGAAATTGGAAAAGTCTGAGTGGTTAGAAAGTATCTGATGGAAACCAGTGACCTGATCCCTGATCAGAGCTGGTTTTCAGCCTGAGCTCCWGATGAATTATTGAAGAGTTGCTTGCAGTCAGAGGCCCGCTGACGAGGGACTAACCTGGAGAAAYGCTCTGCGATGGCCGTGTTCTTGCCCCGGGCTGAGACGATGGACAGCTCCTTGGCGGTGACCCTCAGGGACTGAGAAGCCCACTGCCTGCGGCTGAACGGTGCGACAGACGCCATCTTTGGTTTTATATGAGCAATGGAAGCTTTCCTGTGGGAGCTGAGAAAACACAACAACAAAAACATTAATGGGGATATAAAACCAGTATTCAGTCTGGTACCAAGTGCACTTCCTGCTTTACAGCTTAGTTGATACTGTAGGCCCTTTCCCAATC
>NW_013953089.1:165482-168569 GCF_001266775.1 Austrofundulus limnaeus | reverse complement strand
CAACCCTGGCACCTGACTGGCCACGCCAGGTGCCACCCCAAGTAACTGACAGGTGGGTGGGGATCTTGGATTTTGTTTTTAAATTTATCTGTGCATGTTGAAAAAGGTCTGAAATATAGCCAACTGGAAAATTAGCAATAGCGTTAGTGGTGAGCCTAATTTGGGATCAACATTGGTGATCATTCTTAGTTACTCTGCAACAAATTTAATCTCAATAAGTCTTAAAATGAATCTGAATTATAGTCTTTAAAAGTTAGCTGTGGTGGACATTTTGAATTTTTGATTAGCATTTAAGCTAACAATCTTTGGTAAAGATTGTTTTCAGCAACTTCACCACTAATCTTCAGTTTTGTGTGYCTAAAGGTTTCTGAATAAATAAATTATTGCTAGCATTCAGCATGTTTGTTGGATCATTACAGGATACCATCATACAAAATTTCTGCTCAAAATTTCATAAACCAGCTGAATTAAAGCCATTTGGAATTAGTTGTGACAGTCAATTTYAATTTTGAAATCTAGTGCTTTTTTCATTTGTACCCCCTAATTTTTTWAATAAAACTAGACAGACAGACAAATAAAAAACACCTTGGCCACCTCCGTGCCAACCCTAGTAAAAAAAAATCCTAGCTCCGCCCCTGGCTGTTAAACTAAAGTTTAGAGGAGCGTCTGTAACTTTAGCCTTTTTGTGTTGGCTAAGCTGTGGCAGCCATCTTGACCCCAAAACGTCACCAGTTCTAGGTTCATCCAATGATTACTTTGAGTAAACGTCTGAGTAATCAGTAGTTCTGACAGTTTTACTGCAGCAGGACATGACTTCAGCATCTGAGTCAGGAAGTCAACAGTGCATCATCTGAGCACCGACCATCTGTTCTCTGCTCCGGGGCCTGAGGGACACAACCTGATCCTCGACGTCACACAGCCCCACACTTTCACAATACCCACAAACAAGTGCTGACCCGCTCGGCCCTTCAACTTCCTGCTTTTAAACTTCAGTTAAAGCCAGTCGTCTGTGACTAAAACAACACTGAAGTGATGACAGCTGAGCCTGGTCGTCATGGAACAGGTGGGCTGATGTGGTCTAACCGGGACCGGCCTCCTGGTCTCTACATTTTCTATTTGTAACCCGTGTTCTAACTGGACATTTATAAAGAAACTAGCTATTTAATCGTCAAAATATGTTACCTTAATTATATGTTTTGTTGAAGACACTGTACAACGGTTGGGTAAAAATACGTTAAAATCATTTTAACTTGACAGCAACACATTTCAAAACAGCTGTTCCAGGAGCAGCAAGTCTCTAACAGTCAGTGGTTTGAATAAGAAACAGCTGCAGAAGCATTTTGGCACCAATTAGGTTGATTATCATCAGGTGAGGCAGAGGACCAGGAGGAGTCTGAAAATCCTGCAACATTTTCAATAATACCTGAATCTCCATCACCTCCAGTTCATAATCTCATCAACAGATTAATATAAACTGTAGTAATCTCTGAGCTCAAAGGTTGAAAGTCAAGATTAAAAGGCATTTAAAACTGCATTAAAACTAGGTCTGGTTCTGTTCTGGACTCACCCATTCTAGTCTGTAAACAGTTCACTGTGTCATCAKGCAGAAAAGAAGCTGAAAGTGAGCACCATCCAGACTCAAATCARCTGAGAAAAATATGATTCTCTATTGGAAATCATGAATTCTGTCCTAAAGAGAGGAACCACCAGCCTGTTCTCAGCTCACAGCTCTAAAGCCGGCCTCTCTGATGGTATGGAGGCACAATCGTGCCTATACGGGCAGCTTACAGATGTGACTATAAACGCAGAAAAGTATCCAGGTTTTAAAATACTGTTCTCTCCCTGATGATGCATCTGTTACAACAGTCTGAAGAGTCCAGGTTCTGATCTGACCCGCCTGCAGTCCAGACCTCAGAACATTTAAAAACATTTAACACACCAAGAAAGGAGAAGATCCACGGCTTTAGARCAGCTAAAGGTCCAACAACTGCTCTTCTCGTGTTTACAGACTGTAAACAGGACTCTGTCTTAAATTTGTGTTGCTTTTTACCTAAAACAAATTCTTGGTTTAAAAACATCCTGATGTTTCATTTTGAAGAAAATATGGGTTTATGAGATTTTAGTTTTTCATTTACATTTTACATAATGTCCCAACTTTTTTAGGCCAAAAAGTACACATCTCAGGTGTAATTGTCTGATTTGGTTTTCACTAAATCCTAAACAACAAAAACAAACTGAAAGCAAAAAACTTCTGTTAGAAACTAAACCCAGGTTTGAYAYTTTGTCCTAAATTTGCCCCCAAATGACTCAAATTTAAGTTTTCTTTAACTTTGTTTTTGTGGTATAGGCTTTTACAAACATACTTTTATTATGAAATGGGACATATTTTATTCTTTCACATCCATTGAAAGCTCTTTAAATAAATTACTCTTTTTTTAAATGTGTTTTTGTCAAAATGTGAGTTGATTGTTCAGTTTTAGACTAAATTTTAAATCCCAATGTCTTCATTTTAAACAAATAAAGCAGCACTCATCTTAGTGCTTCAGGCGTCAGAAAACATACAAAATGTTTCTTTCTAACACACAAAAATAAACAAAAGTAAATCCACTTACTGAAAGCTGTGACAGTCAAATGTTTATCAAAGGTAAAAGACTAATGAATGCTGCTAAAAACAGAGCTCTGTGAGGCTGACAGAGCTCTGAAAGACAACATAAAACTAAAATAAAAAGAAGAATCCTGAGGTTTAACATTAAACCAAACCACCTACCTAATCCTCTGACACGTCTGCTCCTCAGCTCTGCTTCTTCTCTTTCTGCCTCCCAACTCTTAAAGCTGACAGGTGACGAGCTCCTCTCAGCCAATCAGAGCACAGCGTTCACCTCCACCTGACAGGTATGTCTGTGGAAAACTCACGATTTCCCTGCGCTGCTGGGAGCAGCCTGAGGGAATGTGACGCAGCAGCCTGGAAGGWGGAAGAGGAGGAGGAGATCCCACACTGGATTCCAGGAACTCCTGGTTCCCCTCGAGCTGAGGGTCAGCTCTGCAGGATGTGACTCACACAACCAGCTGACTTAAGAGAAATAACGG